>NW_006159703.1:4048805-4054419 GCF_000334495.1 Tupaia belangeri chinensis
CCCGGTCTCTCCATTGTAATTTTGAAGTGGTATATCTTAGTCAAGGAAAAGCTTATTTTAGAAAAAAAATATAGGTCTAGGATTTTTGGAGAACTGATTGTCCCTATGGTTAATTGCCTGATTAAATAGAATATGCTTAATCTTTGTGAATTTATTGTCCCATCTGTTAAATAGTAATGACATGATCCACATATTTCACAACTTTATTTTAACCATTTAACAAGCAAATGAATATTGTATGCCTTTATAAAAAAATAGTAAATTATCTTCATATTCTAGAATTAAGGTAGTATCCATTCCAGCTGTCGATGCTATCAACCACTGTATATTTTATTTCATTTAATTTTTTAAGGATAACTTTTTATAGCTACCAGAGGCTTTTATCATCAGTACATGGTTCCAACTGCAATATCTTTCAGGACAAAGGGAGCTCAGACTTCAAAAGTCATTAAGAGAAATACAGGTACCCAGTGGAAAGAGGGGGAAAAAACTTTTATCAAGAAAAGCCTAGCAGGTTAGCATAAAACTAGGGTACTGAATTATTATTATTATTATGATTACATGTTACAGATTCAAATCACAGAACTGCCCCAACATCTAGACAGTCTCTTCTACTGATTATAAATAAGGGCAAACTGATTAGATACAAAAAAAAAAAAATCTAATTTTAGTTGCATATGTTTCTTTGGTGAGCACCTGGATATAGTAACTTTATCACAAATCTTTTATACGGATGTTTAAAATGTTTTCAGCAAATCTAATTACATGTCCTAATCATATGCTACTTTTAAGTTTCACTTGAAGATAAACAAATTTTTTTTAAAGTAATTTTATTTTTAAACTCCAGAAACTGAAAGGAGACAAAATCAACATGGTAATGTGAAAACTTCCTATTACAGTCTCTGAGTCATGTAGGACAATTCCCAAGTACCCTTTTTAGACTAATTGGAATTTGAATCATGGATTAAACATGGCTGTCACATTGAAACAATTTGTTCATTAAATTTCTAAAAAAGTAATTTTGAGGGTTTCTGATTCAGTACCACTTGTTTTAAAGAAATGTTCTCATTGCCTCTATTTTCTGTTTTAACTCACCTGCATGTAATACAACATTAATGTCTCTTATACATGTCATAATAATGTTTGTCTTCTCTGAGTACACTTATAATTGAATTTGTTCTCAAATACAGCAATACCATTGTATTTGCTTAGAAACCAGAGGGTTGTCACGCAAAAAATGTTTTGGTAGATGAATTTCAGGGTTTAACAGTTCCAACTGTCTATAAATCAAAATAAGGAAGCTTTTTCTTGACAAATGAAATCAACACCCTGTCTTAAGTAAACAGATAACCCTCCTTGAAAAGGTCAGTCTCTAATGAGGGTGGGACTTTCCTTGTGTTTATATACAGAAATAGATTGGGAGGACTGCTCTATTGCTCCCTGGTCTTCTTGCATCAAGCAGCTATCTCCATTGTCTTCACTCACATCACCATGAAGGGCATTACTGCTTTTGCCATCCTTTCTCTGGCAGCCACCACATGGGCCACTTCTCCACCTGGTGAGTCAGAATCTCTTTCCAATACCCAGGCTTTTATAGTAGCTGTAATGTAGTCAACCTCTTTTAAATTATAGAAAGCTAAAGTTTAAAAAGAATTTTGAAGATATCTATTTGGATTGGCCTGGTGAATCTAGCTGGGTGGAGTAGATCATCAGGGAAAGGAAGACTGAGAAGAATAATCGAAGGACTGTGGCTCTCTGCTCAGTTCCTGCTCAGGATCCTTTGGGTTTATACCTTTTAAGAAACAACCCAAGCAGCTCTTGGACCATAGCCCAACCCTATCCTGGATATGCCTATAGGAACTCCTGGTTACTATAACAACCCACTGTTAATGACCACAGCTTTCCTTCTCGTGTATTAATTTAATTTAATTTTTTTTTTTTAAATCAAGACCATTTGCTTTCTTTCTTCATCCTGAGTTCATACTTGAGTAAAGAAATGACCTGGGCAAAAAATATTGGGAAATAAATTTTGTTTAAACAATACATTTAGCTTTGTACTTCTAATTGTATAACTTACCTTTTCTCCAATTCCTTCTCTCCAAATGCATCTGACTCTACTCTCTTCAGCAAAAGGGGTAGCGGTGAGTATAACCTTGTTCACATTGCATTTATAAAAATTAAATCAGAGTGAATGTGTGAAAGGAGCTGTGAAAGTAGCTAAACTGAGTCAGTGGACTAAAATGTTAAACATGTTTCTGGTCGGTATGGCCTTGTAGTGTTTCTCTTTTTTTTTTAAGGTTGCAAAGGGAACCTCATGGCAAAAAGAGAACAAATAAAGCAAACTTGTAAGATTGGACATTATTTTAAGTTTTTTTCAGAGTATTTTTCATACTCATTATTCCATTGGGCTCTCATTGCAAGTCTGAAAAGAGAGATTCATATTTTCTCACTAAATGGTATTTCTCATGTAATCAAGGGCATGTTCTGATTGGATTTATTTCTGTAGCATAGCACTTGGTTCATGGAAAAGTTTCCAGATGGGTTTGCTGAAAATTAGAGTATAGTACTCTTTCACTCTCCTTTCCTTTGTTAACTATTTTCATATGCTAATGATTGCAGATTGAAAGAAGGGAATATGAGGCGTTATTTTTTGTTCCAATGACAGGTGGACTGTTCCACATATAGCCAGATAGGCTCAAAGAGTGCAATGCCATGTCCAAGGCACTTTAAACCATTATGTGGTTCAGATGAGAAAACTTACAACAATGAGTGCCTGTTATGCGCGCAAAGCAGGTAAGTATAATAGTAGATTTGGGACTTTATTTTCTAGATCATAAATCCCAAACTAGCCAACATCTACTTGTTTTTTTAAAGCATATTTTTACAAACACTTCTTTTTTTGACACAGTCTCCAAAACTCTTTTGGACATTGCTATTAAAATAGTAATATATTTTTAAAAATAATTATTTTTTATTTAATTTTACTTATTCATTTATTTATTTTAATTTGATTGGAGACAGAGAGAGAGAGAGAAAGAGAGAGAGAGAGGGAGAGAGAGAGGAGAGGAGAGGAAGTAAGAAAGCAAGCCGCCAGGTTCGGGACTCAAACCGTGGTCAGCCATGTGGGAATGCCCAGTGCCTTAGCCACCACACCACCTGCTGGTCCCCCAAATAGTAATAATTTTTTAAAGTTTTGCTGTATTTTTAAGGATATATATATTTCTTTGCTATTTAGTCAAATTCTCATTCACATTATACACCATCACTGGGACGTTAGCTGCTACCTATAAAATATTTTTGTGTCCACTTTATATTTTTAAAAATTAGGTCTTAGTTGGGAAAAATTTCATGGTGACATTTCCATGAATCTTTTATGTTACACTTTTCTCCCTAATAGGAACTGAGAAGATAGCTGTTATTTGGGCTGTTTGTCATGGACTCATAAGATTCTGATCTATCCTTCATACCATAGAGAAAATCCATGTTGCTTTTCACAGTCATCTGTGAAAGTCTAGGGAAGAAAGAGACAGTACAAATGAAGAGTTGGAATTAGAATATCCCAACTATTACCAATTCTATGAATTTAATATTGTCTTCACCTTTAGCATGATGTAAGCTTCTAGAAGAATGACAAAGTGGTTATTACCAGCCATTCAAGTAGTGTTCACTTCTTTATGATCAATGGCTGACATCATGGGCTTCGTTGTTAGACATCTGGATTAAAATACAGATTGCATTTAGTAGATCTATGACTTTTGACAAGTACCTAAGCCACTATGAGCTTTAGTGTTCTCATCTGTAAGGCAGAAATGACAACAGTGTTTCACTAATAAGATTAATTGTGATAAAACACGTCAGATCTTAGCTAAGCTTCTGACACAGATGAATAAGCTCTTCTTTCTACTTAGCCTTTTTCTCCTCCTTTTCTGGTATTTTCCAACTCTTCTGAAAACTTAATAAAGTGAAATAGCAAACACTGTTCAGAATAACGTCTCTCAGGACACATAAGTTCTTGTGCTAATACTTCTATGAGAGATTGATGATTGATGAGATCTTATTGGTTATTTATTTATTGAGCTGTTGGGAAAGTTATGATGTATTTTTCTGTTTTTCTATGCAAAAATGTATCATGACTTTCCAGAAGACCCAATAATATTATCTTTTTTAGTGGACAGGAAAGAAGTAATTATAATAAAATTGTATAGACTCTAAATGCCAGACATAAATTTGAGCTTATATATATATTTTTTTTAATTAAAAAAAATTTTTTTTTGGAGAGGTTTTTACTATAGGGCATGTGCGCTTGCTAGAAAGACAGACAGAGACAGAGAGACGGAAAGCAAGAAATCACCTCCCTCCCCCCACCCCCAGTGGGAATGGCCACGCCTCAATCCCTTCTCCTCCATTCTCCTTTCAGGATCTTGGACATGCACACACATGTGCCCAGAGTCAGTTTAAGCCACCGGGTCTGGGACTCAAACCACAATCGACTACATGGGAGTCCTGCGACATAGCCATTATGCCAGCAGCTGGTCCCAAGATTATGTATTTTTCTTAACTGCAATGTTCAGAATGTTTTCATGCTCTGTATTTTCCTAGAGTTTCATCTAAATAATCGTGGGCTGTTTTTTTAAACGGCCAGTCTTCTTTTACTGTTGTTTTTCTTATATTCTCAGTTGTTTCAAAAAATGATCCTTTGGGCATGGTAGTCAAAAAATGATTCTCTATTAAAGATATTTAAGGTCATTATTAGCCAACTAGAGTAATAAATTAACCAGAACTCTTCATTCTCAAGCCAAGTCAAACAATATAAGGATAACATATGCCTATATTTATAGATTATGAAATCTCAAATAATGACATTATACATTGAATAACATCTTCTCTTTCAGAAACATAGGAGTTCCACTCAGAAAACTTCATGATGGCCAATGTGTAAGTATATGCAGTGTATTTATTCTTAGTATACACTAATTCCTCATTTTTGTAGAAACTGAATATAGTCATAATATTGTCATAGATAAGCCATTTGACTTTTGTAAAGAGAAAGCACGAAATACAACAGAGGAGCACTTTACCAACCTTCCTTATAGCCCTTAATCGCGATGCACTGTTATACATACCGTCATTTTCTAATACTGTAATTAATTGGAAGGTCAAGAAGAGTACTGCAAGGGAAATTAGGGGCTCAAATGCACTCTCATAACAAAGTTATAAATAAATCACAAAAAATCAAGAACGTGTATAGAGACAATTCTGAGGTGAAGAGTATCATGAGTGGGATGTCAATTCTGTTTGACATGAGATATAAGAAAACTGTAAATGGGGAACCAGCAGTTAGCGTAATGGCTATGTCGCTGGACTCCCACATAGTCGACCGTGGTTCATGTCTCGGACCCGGTGGCTTAAAAAACTCATGCCAGGCATGTGTGCGTGCGTGCCCAAGATCCCGAGAGGAGAATGAAGGAGAAGGGATTGCGGCGTGACCATCCCCCCTGGGGGGTGATTTCTCGCTTTCTGTCTCTCTGTCTCTCTCTGTCTGGCGAGCGCACGCGCCCTATAGCAAAAAAAAAAATCTCTCCAAAAAAAAAAAAAAAAGAAAACTGTAAATGAA
>NW_006159703.1:4054575-4133385 GCF_000334495.1 Tupaia belangeri chinensis
TCCTGTCTGGGCGACGCCCCGCCCCATATAGAAAAAAAAAAAATCTCTCAAAAAAAAAAAAAAAAGAAAACTGTAAATGTAGGATTACGACAGTGATAACAGTTCCCTTTAAGGAGGACTATCTGACCTTATTTGAGCATTGAGAAGAATAGTTCAATGTCATTTATGGACATTGTAAATAACATTTAAAGGAGTAGCAGGAATAGGTTCGATGGATAAAGTGGGTAAGGTCATGCAAGGTAGGAAAACAGCATGAGTGGAGGCATAGAAATTCACAAGAGCAAGAAATACTCTGGAAACTCAGCCTTGAAGTTTAACTACAGCAAGAGGCAGAGGACAGGCATGCAGTAATAAACATAGGTCATGAGTGATTTTCTATTGATGAGAAATCAGTTACATATTTGAAGAGCAAGATCTCTTTTGGTTCTTGAAAGATCGCTCTGGCTTAAATGTGAAGGATTATTTTGTTATTTTATTTTTTTTAAGGATTATTGAAGCTTCAGATAACCATAGAGTCTGGGCAATACATCAGGAGATAATAGCAACTGTTGGGGCAAGATATGTTGAGAACCAGAACAGAGTGATGACAGAATGGCAAGAAAAAGACTGATTCAGAAATTAAGTACAAGCTGGGATCCACAGAGGGTATTTATCACATAGATATAGGGAATCAGTGAGAAACAGAGCCTAAACATGGACTGCACTGTGCCTTTCTGTGATTAGATTCCCACCATTGTTGGTCAGAGTATGTTAAGTGTCTAGGGGCATGTCTTTTGTGTGGGGAATTTGGAGCTAAATGATCCCTCAAGGCCTTTAAACATTTTATTTCTATGTTGTGACAATTAGAAACATAAAAGTGTTTGTTTTTGATGAGGACAGGTTCAATGTGATGGATATTCTGAAGTGTGTACTATGGAGTACATGGCTCACTGTGGATCTGATGGAAAAACATATAGCAACAAATGCCTGTTTTGCAATGCTGCTGTGTAAGTGCTGAATTTAATATATTGTTTGCAAACATAGTCAGAAACTATCCTAGCTTCCTAACAGATTAGATGCTACATGGAGCATAAGAGTGAGATAATTCAGAATACTGTAGTAATCAGAATACTTCATTTTAAAAAAACAGAATGAAGGAAAGACAGAGTAAGGAAGGATAGAAGGAAGAATCTGACACTAGGAAAATGAAAGACTCGATTAACATCATAATATTACTAGAAGGCAGCTAGAAGAAATTTATAGACTCTTGGCTCCTAATAAGAGTTTTTACTACCACAATGAATTCCTCTTCTGTACATGAAGCTTAGTGATTAATTTCTCACCTTTCAAGCTGTATACTTATCTGCTGGCTTGACCTAAGCATATGAAACTTTTCTAAGGTCTCCATAGCTTTTCTTTTAAGTAATATTTTCTTTTGTAGGAAAAGTCGTGGTGCAGTTTATTTGGCAAATTATGGACAATGCCAGCTCTCTAAAGCTTAAGGGCACCAACTACCCTTCGGCAGATTCCACTTAAGAACCACCTTCTCTAGGATTGCAGAGGAGGCAACCAATGGTCTAGCACAAACATGAATTTGATTCTTCAATAAAAAATTTTCAGTAGGAAATTGACTACTGACTTTGTCTCTGTGAATGTGATTCTTTTCTTAAGAAAAATATCTATAGTCATCACATGGAAAGATTTTCTCTATTTCTTTGTCAGTTGGAAACAAGATTATACATAAACAGGTGAGAGGAGAATTTGCTCATATCATTTGATTTAAAACACTCAAAATTTTAGGTTAAGACCTAGCAAAAGATAGATCTTCCTGTTAGTTTTGTTAGATATTATGAGCAGGGAGTCCCGATATGCTAAGGGGGACATGTGACACATTTAATCACTGTTACTAGAGATCGTAACTAGATACCCTAGTGCCAAGAAAAGAGAGGTTATCTACAATACTTTTATGCTTCCCGCTATTCCACATATGTACACAGGAATTTACCAGAATGTTTAGTTAACATTCTACTTCCCACTCAAGGTAATAAACTGATAACGGTGTACAAAAAAGTTGCCTCAAGTGATTCATTTTCAAGAACAGCTTAACAAAAGGTGCTTAACCAGCTTGCAGATATGACAACCCCAGAAAGTACACATTCTCAAAAAGTTCCTGAGCAAACACAACCCCAAAACAAGTCGCCTTTAAGAAATGACTTCTCAAGATGGTGGCTGGTCACCAGTCCTTGGCTCCTTTTACTTCCCGGTTCTTTTCCCTCCCCAGAATATGTCCTGGACCTTTTTCTCCAGCTTGTCCTGAGTCTGCACCTTAATACCTCATAAAAGAATAATCAAACTTAGGTTATATTTGGGAAGCCAATGAGGAATTGGGGAGAGACATGCACACTAGGGAATAGATTGGAATAGATTGTGTGTTGTAACCAATACGAATGTGCTGCCCATCAGACACCCAGTCTTGCTTCCCTGTAACTTGTGTTTCTATTACCTTGTGTCTCTGTGGCCATTCTTTGGCAATGGATGGGTGAGTGCACTTCTCTCATATGGGCAGAATTGTTCCAATATAGATGTTCATACCTTCAAAGTCCACACTCGGCATGCATAATTGGGCAATCAGATTCTTACCAGGCAAAAAATATACAAGTTCGGATAAAAGCCTGAGAATTCAAATGAAGAAATAGGCTGCAATGATGGCCCTCCCTCCTAAATATTCACGACAAAACTCCACAATAAAAGTAACATCTAATTCCATTCCCAGAGCAGTTGTTCTCCAGCAACTGCCCAGTCGCACGCCTTTGTCATGGGGTGTATTCTTTATACTTTACATAGTTTATAAATGATTTGTAAGGTCAGATGCTTTTGAAAGTCAATGTGACAAGTTTCATGGAGATTAAGGGCACTGGACTCCCACATGGTAGATTGTGGTTTAAGTCCTCCAGTCCTGGACCTGGCGGTTTGCTTTCTCACTACTCCCCCCTCCTCCCCCTTTCTCTCTTGGTCCCTCTGATCAAATTAAAATGAATAAAGTTGAGGGACCACAGTTAGCGTAATGGCTATGTCGCTGGACTCCCATGTAGTCGACCGCGGTTCGTGTCCCAGACTCGGTGGCTTAAACTCACACTGGGCGCGTGTGCATGCGTGCCCAAGATCCCAGGAGGAGAATGGAGGAGAAGGGATTGCGGTGTGGCCATCCCCCCTGGGGCGTGATTCTCGCTTTCTGTCTCTCTGTCTCTCTCTGTCTGTCTGGCAAGTGCATGAGCCCTATAGCAAAAAACTCTCAAAAAAAAAAATAAAGTTGAATGAAATAATTCTTAAAAAAATTTACCTTTGAGTTCTTTATTATCTAAGTCAGACTAAATTATATTTTAAGATTGTTCTTAGACGACTGCTCAAAACCACATGGAAAGTGTAGAACTACCATATATGTGTGATGGTAATGGTGATTTTGCCACTTTATTAGGAGGATTAAAGTAGAGAACATAAACCATCAGCAAAGGTTTGAAAATTATGTCATCATAAGACTTAAGATAAATAAAAACCAAATGAGAAATTAAGAAAAAAGGAAGCAATAGATAAATTAACTGAGGTAAATTAAAATCTGTTCATTCTAACATTGTTAATATTAACAGAAAACTGGAATACTGTCAATTGAATAACAAATTGAAGAAGATTAATATGATTAAAATTTATATATCTGATGGGATATGATACCAGACTTCCAAATTCATAGTGCATGTAACTATATTAAAGATTAAGGGAGAGTAATGGTACATTTCTAAGTGGCAAGGCAGAAAATAATATGTAGTACTAAAATAGTTTGAATATTACAATAAAAAGGGTATATGTGTATCGATCTGTGTACATATATATATGTGTGTCTATATCTGTATTTAAAAACTGAAAAAATATAGTTCAATATATGTTAAACAATTACATCTGAGTTGTAAAATTTTATATAGAATATTTAATGGTGGGGACCAGCAGTTAGTGCAATGGCTATGTCGCTGGACTCCCACGTAGTCGACCACGGTTCAAGTCCCGGACCCGGTAGCTTAAACTCACGCCGGGCATGTGTGCGTGCGTGCCCAAGATCCCGAGAGGAGAATGGAGGAGAAGGGATTGTGACATGGCCATCCCCCCTGGGGGGTGATTTCTTGCTTTCTCTCTCTCTATCTCTCTCTGTCTGTCTGGCTAGTGCACACGCCCTATAGCAAAAACCTCTCCAAAAAAAAAAAAAAAAGAGATTTAATGGTAAATGGAGCGAGCCAGACTATGAAAGACAGATACTGTATGTCTCTGCTCAATACACAGTGAGTGTCTGCTCTTTCTTGCAGAAACTGAAGGATTGGAAGTATAACAACAGAGATTGCATGCATAGACCCTGTATAGGAGGGGTGGATAGTGGTGAGTGGTGAGCAAGGGAGGGGCTCAGGATAAGAACATTGACCAGACATAACAACGGAAAGTTAACTGTTATGTATGGTAGCATTTTGACTTGATTGATATGCAGTGCATGTATGCATTGAAAAATCATATTGTTCTCTGTTAAGATGTACAATGATTGGGACCAGCAGTTGGCGTAATGGATTTGTCACTAGACTCCCATGTGGTTGACTGTGGTTCGAGTCCCTGACCCGGTGGCTTAAACTCATGCTGAGCGCATGTGCATGTATGCCCAAAATCCCGAGAGGAGAATGGAGGGGAAGGGATTACTGCATGGCCATCCCCCCGGGGGTGATTTCTTGCTTTCTGTCTCTCTGTCTGTCTCTGTCTTTCTGGTAAATGCACGTGCCCTATAGCAAAAATCTCTCCAAAAAAAAAAAAATGTAAAATGATTAAATGCAAAAAATTAAAAAAAAAAAAAAGATTTGAGGAGCCAGCAGGTGGCATAGGGGTTAAGGGACTGGACTTCTCTGTGGCCAACTGGGGCTTGAGTCCTGGAGCTGGAGCCCTGAAACTCACACTGGGTATGTGTGCGTGCAGGCCCAAGATCCCCCAGGAGGAGAATAGAGGAGAGAGGAATTCCCCTTGGGAGATAATTTCTCACTTTCTGTCTATCTGTTTCTGTCTCCCTGTCTGTCTTCCTGGTGAGCACACACAACCTATAGCAAAAATCTCTCGGGAGAGGGAGTTTATTTAGAAAAACTGGAAAATGAAAATATAGAACAGAAATCGAAAGGCATAAAATATTATTGTTATCATTATTACTATTACTATTATTATTATTTTTATTGCTATCCCTTCTCCTCCATTCTCCTCTCGGGATTTTGAGAGAATTTTGAAGTTTACACACATGTGTCTGGTGTGTAAACTTTTTTTTTATAATATGAGAAAAGTTCTTTAAAGAAAGAAAGCTAAAAGCAAAGGCAAGAAGTCCAGATAACAGGAGAGATTTTGCTATGGTAACGTAAGTTCCTTGTGAAAACCACGATGGTGCTGCATATGGCTCAAATAAAAAATATCACCATACGTAACAGACAACTTTCCACTGTTATGTCTGTTCAATGTTTTTACCCTGAGCTCCTCCCACCCTCACCACTGTTCACCCCCCCTGTACAGTCTCTGGTACCTGCATGTGCCATCCCTGCTGTTACACTTCCAATCTTCCCTTTTCTGCCAGAAAGTGCAGATATTTACTCTGTATTGAGCGGGACATAAAATGTCGGCTACAGGGGAAAGCTTGGGTCCCTGAAAATGGCATCCAAGAGTCAGTCGCAGAGCCTTCCCATTACAGTCTTCCCTTCCTCAGGCGTTGCCATACATTTTTCATTCTGGCCAAAAGTACTACTAATTAGTTTAAGCTAAGCTTTTTCTGCTATGATTTTTGTATTGTACTATGTTTTGTCATACTGTTGCCTCTCTTGGATTGTCTGTCAAGAGCTGCCCTTTCCATTCCCACCCCTTCCCCCAAAATCTTCCCCTGCTGAGATCTGACCTTGAATAATGGACCTCCCAGGGCCTGCTCAGCCTGGCACACAATGCCTCAGTGCTCTCTCTCTCTCCTACGCAGCTACTCTATCCCCTCCTGAAGCCCTAACACATACTCCTTATAAAGAGAGGCACCAGCCACAACAAAACACATAACATTCCTCTTCCTCTTCCCTTTTCACTAAGGTGGGTAAAGTGTGGCATTGAGAGTGGGGAGAGTGGGCTCTGGGCCTCATGCTATAGGCTTCTGGCTACTGCTGGAACTTCTACAATTCCTGCTCCATTCCTGTAGGAATCTAGAGAAGATATCAGGATGAGTTCTTGGTTGTGCTTAGCAAAAACATATTGTTCCAGATACTATCTCTGGAGTAGATGGAGTAGGAAGCCCTTGACATTGTGCCAAGAATTCATAATCATCCTGGAAAATGGAGTACTCTGGAGACATGTTAGTGACTTGAATAATGCATGTCACATCATAGCATATCAGCAGTTTCTATAGAGTATCTATT
Organism: Tupaia belangeri chinensis; assembly: GCF_000334495.1. Classification (NCBI taxonomy): domain Eukaryota; kingdom Metazoa; phylum Chordata; class Mammalia; order Scandentia; family Tupaiidae; genus Tupaia; species Tupaia belangeri. The sequence goes on from NW_006159703.1 coordinate 4,061,007, forward strand.
AAAATGTGCTGCAGAGCACAAAGAAATAAAGGCTGAGGGGAAAAAGAGAAGACCAGGTCACTTTTGCAGGATTAGGAATACTGAGTTAAAAGTGGTCCTTGGTCAGGCCCTGAACCCTGCAGATTCCATTCCCTGGATCAGAAAATCTGCTATAAGAGAGATGGTCAAGGGGAAGAATTTGCTCGCTTTTTGCATTTGGATGAGACAGCACAGAATTTTTTTTTCTCTTTATGCACTAAGAGAATTTCTCATACAATTCAAGCATTCAAAGTCAGAAGATTCTTTGTACAGTGAAGCATTCCTAAGATCAGAAATCTTTGTCTTAATCCAAAGGCATATTCTCTAATTCGTAAGTACATACCTATTTCTATTGAGAAGTTTTGTTGTCTAGAAGCTTCTAGTAACTCCATCTTTTTGCGTTGTATCCTCTCAAAGAATCGATTTGGGTGAAACTTCAGATAAGGCATTGTCTTTTCAAGGCATCTAAAATACCCCCCCCACATTAAAATAGTACAATTAGGCCCATAAGGTGACTTCCAATTCAATTCTGCTTTCTGAATATTCACAGATCTGTCACCAAATCTATCATCTCAATCCTTTAGTCTTCAAAATAATTAATGAGGGTTTATCTTTTCCGAGAATTTGTTCTTGGAGGAAAATGGGATAGGCTTCTCAAATGCAGTGTACAGAGGATACAGTGGACAGACTGGAGATGGTTATTTATTTCTAAAGTAGTCTTAATGTTCTGATTATCTCTATTTTAGTGATTATATTAGAGGACCATAATACTTCAGAGCTTCATTCCAAGGACACACCAGGAAGAAAAATGGCCAAATCTTACCCAGTACTCTCTTCACTTTTGTTCTTCATCCTGATACATTTGGTGCTACCTTCTGGTGAGTACTTTTGCTAGCTCTGGAAGGCATGCGAGGTTGATTTGTGGGCTTTTACATGAGAATGCTTATAAATTAAAAAAAAAAAAAGTTGTCCAAAAGACTAGGTTACTGGAAAAGGGCATTCATTTTTCCACCTATTACATGCAGATCATGAGCTTACACTGTGGGAACAAGGAAAATGGGGTAACTCAGTGCAGTGGCATGCAAAAGTAGCTAGCAATTTGCCTACATCAAGGCACATCTTGAAAATTCTGAATTTTTGAAAATGCTTTGTCATGTATTTGAGTGGATCGTTATCATTTGTGTCCTACTTTGGAAAAGTCATCTAAGAGTCATAAAGAACTAGAAATCATCGGGGGGAGGGTTTGTTTGTTTTTTATTTTTCAAATCTGTCAAAATTCCTGAATATTAACCAAGGAATAATCTTTGCTCTCTCCAAACAACATGGGGATTGGATCAAAAGATCACTTTAAAGTTCTAGCATTTCTGTTTCCTTCATATATTGGCTACCAGATCTCAGTTCTCTCAAGTTCCAAGCTAATTAGTGTTAATTGAAACAATTGTTTTGGGACAGTAGACTGGCAACTTTATGAGAAGGGTGATGCATCTTTATAGTCTTCTGTTGTGAGCTAATCCAATTTTTTTTTTTTTGTAAATGAGCAAATACATTCATAAATTAAATAATTTCAGTTGTTGCAGACTTCCTTGGTAATAAATTAGAGCACATTAATTCTTAATCATAGATTAAGCTATGATTCACCAGGGACTAGATTCTGTAACTATTTTCATGTATTCTTTGGTTTTAGGTCCTCCACAATGGTGGCCACCATATGGAGTTGTTAAGGTAATATTTCACTAGATTTTCCAGACCAAGATTCCAATCTGCATTTCTTTGGAACTGTTTTCCAAGGTCTATTTTAACGATGGTTGCAAGTACACTTCTGGTATAGGAGCCCAGAATAGATTTCAACTGGGAACCAAGCCAAACTTTGGTTTGTTTTATATATATATATAAAACACACACCAGAGAACCCTCTGTAGTGCCTGAAATTGTACTGACAATAGGATGGAAAGAAAGAGTATTTATTGGGAGTAGAGATATGTAGAGATATATCTATAAACAGTGTGATGAATGGAAGTCTTTATGTCAAGAGGACATCTAAATGAATACATGGAGGGCAAAAATGAGCCACCCAGGTGAAGAAGGACAACATTACCTACTGGAGTCACTGACTGAAGAGTCGTGTGACTGACATGCAGAGAAGGAGGAGTTGCAGCCATGTTATAGTTAGAGCAGTACATGGGACTTTCACAAAAGAGAAAGAAGAGGGAACCAGCAGTTAGCGTAATGGCTATGTTGCTGGACTTCCACGTAGTCGACTGCGGTTCGCGTCCTGGACCCGGTGGCTTAAAACTCACGCTGGGCGCGTGTGCATGCGTGCCCAAGATCCCGAGAGGAGAATGGAGGAGAAGGGATTGCGGCGTGACCATCCCCCCTGGGGGTGATTTCTCGCTTTCTGTCTCTATGTCTCTCTCTGTCTGTCTGGCAAGCGCACGCGCCCTATAGCGAAACACCTCTCCAAAAAAAAAAAAAAAAACAAAGCAAAAGAGAAAGAAGAAAGAAGTTCTATTTATTAAAAATGATACTGTTTTTTCAAAACAAGCATATAGTGTGCAATAATCAAATCAAAGGTATAAACATATTCATCTTAGTTGACACTCAACATCACGTTATTTTATGCACATTTGACAATAGTTCTACTAGCTTTTTGGGGGGAAAGTATATATTGAATGGTCAAATACATTTTTTACTCTGCTGTGGTACAGTGTTCCATAACATACTCCAATTTTTAATATGCATTCTTGAATCTGCTAATAATTTTCTGCTAATAATGTGTGTACATACATATACATGTATGTATACAAACACACACACACACACACACATATATATATATATATATATACACACATATATATTTGAGATAGTGAGATATGAAGGTAGAATAAGTTTAGGTGAGCAAAGAAAAGGCCTCATGGGATGGTCATGACAGTTCAGAAGACTTTGACGTGAAGGAAAGACAGAGCATTTGGGTAAAACAAAAATAAAACAAATAAACCAAAAGGTCAAAGAATAAGGTATTAAGTTAAGAGTTGTGATGGTTTAGAACACATAGGGAATTTCAATACATAATAAGACAGCTTCTTTTTAATATGTAATAAGGTACAATTCAAGAATCTTAAACAAGAACATAGAATGATCTGATTGATGTATAAATTGTGAAACTACAGGAAAAGGGGAATTAAGTAAGTGAGCTGAGTGATCAAGTTGGCGTATCCTGCCCTTGATGGTGGTATTAGATAAGGGAAGAAGCAGGCAGAGTTTCCAGGTGCAAATAGTACCTTATTTTTCTCTCTTAACCTTTAGACAAAATTCTCTCCTGCCTTGTATCTGAGGTACTTCGGCTATACCAATTTTATGGTATTTGCCTGTACTCTAAGACCACCAACCTCAAGCTCCCAGAACACTGCTTTAAGCCATTGCTGACAGCAGCATTGTCCAGGGAAGAACAACCTCTGAAAGCAAACAGAACTGAGATCTAATCCCCTGATGAGACATGGTCCTTCCTTTATTTTCTATTTTCTCTACAAAATCAGGGAGTTAAGGAAGTTAATCTAAATGACCTCGTATTTCATAACTTCGAGGTATGAGATGGCTTGAGGATTTTGAGAGCGGATAATCTGTGATAAATATTTTTAATTAGGGCATACAGATTATAGTAAAATAGATTTTCTATTTATCAGGTTTTGGTTTCCTTAGGTGAATTGGCATAGATCATCTATAAGACTATTATCAGGTCTAATAATCTGGGCATAAAGAAAACTGAGAGAGAAACTAAATTTCCTAGATATATTCTCTGTTTACGCACTCTTCTTTTTCTCACCATAGCATATCAGGCCTCCCTCTGTTCTCAGTTACTGAGGAAATCCTGGCAACTGTATGTGTGTGTGTGTGTGTGTGTGTGTGTGTGTGTGTGTGTTTGTGTGTGTATATATATATATATATAAAATCTGGTTCCATTGCTCTGTGGAGGTGGGAGCTGTGAAAGGTGTTTTGAGACTATGATATGGTCTCAACTGTGCTTAGCTTTTCCTAATAAAGCCCAAAGTTGACCAGCTTTTCTGAGTATAGTTCTAACGGTATCATTCTTCTCAACTCAATTTCAGGTGAAATGTCCATATAAGACAGTAAATTTGGGTTGGTACAATGGAACAGTGAACCCCTGCCCTGGCTTATATCAGCCCATCTGTGGCAACAATTTCATAACATATGACAATCCCTGCATCTTGTGTATTGAGAGCCTGTGAGTATTATTTGGGGGTAAGGGGAGAACTGCGGGTAAGTGTGTTCATAGCAATTATTACCTACTCCTACCATTACGTATGTTAGCCTTGAAGTCTGGAATTTGCTCCAGTTTATGCAGATAATAATCAGGCACCATTCAGAAGAACATATGGTAACAGAAAGCCCACTGGAGTAGAAAGCAGCCTCATTGTAATGAACTGTGTTGCTCAAGGTAATTTTTCTACCTGCGCGTTCACATTCCCACGTGCCAGTAGATGGATTTCTACTTGAAGCTGTCAAATAGACTTTGAGTCCTGAAATTCTACGATTTAAAGATAAATCATGGTTTGCCCTCTCTTAGTTGGCTTCAAAATCTGTGTGTCTAATAACTCAGAAGTAGGAGGTGACTGCAAAATTTGGTTTCTTCAGCTAAGAGTCAATATTTTAGCTTTTTGAATTTACATGATCTAAAATCAGAGCTTAGGGACTGAAAGCTCACAATATGTTGATTTTAGATTTGATCCGTATATGAACCAGTGCATTTTACAGGAAGAAATCTTTCCTGTGGCAGCAGACTGAAACTCTCAGTTCAACAGTCATTTTATACTTTTGTACAAGGAACAATGACAAGAATGTGCAAACCCCAGGTCATTCCCACAAAAAGTAATTCAGGCAGAGTGTGAGAGTCCTGACAGATTAACCAAGGACTGACAGATCTCATACATCCCAAACTTGGGCCTGACTAAATAGCTTAGTTTTTAAAAGATTGCAGCATATGTGATAATATCTTCAGTAGGATCTTAGAATTATTTAAAGATAATTTGGTAGAAAATCCAATAATATCATTCTGTCTTTAGCCAATTCTCCTTATACTCTGGATCTCAGTTTCCTTAAATATAAAGTAAGGTGCTAGATAATATAATTTTGAAGTATTTTGTAGTTCTAATATTTCATAATTTAATGAAATGCTTACTCTTATTCTTCTTTTAGAAAATCTCATGGAAGAATTAAGTTCCTCCATAATGGAAGATGCTAGTAGAGTGGCCCTGGATACTGAAGAAGATACTTTCTTTTGTTCTCCATCACCATAATTCTCCTCTTGCACCTCATCCCTCCTTGCACTGTTCTTGATAACAAAGCTGTTCCTACTGCACTTGTAGCAGAAAGTTCAAGGTTCTTTCTATGAACCTCTTTCTTAACGGGTTCACTGTCTTTTATATTCTTCCTAATAAACTTTTCTGTAAGTTTCATTTGACTTGGGTGTCAGGTTTGTGTCTCAAATCTTGGAAGTAGAAAAAAATTGAAAATCTGAACCATGAGTCAAGGTAAACGTTGAGATTCATCAACTGTCTAATAGCGTGAACAGTAGTCTATGTAAATGTTAAAGGTTGTCTTCCATTTCTATCACATTCCTTTGGAAAATATTAAAATAAATTTAATTATTGTACTCCTACCAATTCCTGCTGGTCTAATTCTGTAAATTTCTCATTAGACATCCTCACTTTGAAAGTTAGCCTTGGCAAAGGCATTTGCACATGTCCAGTTTAGATCAAGAGAGCCGAGCATCTTCACCATCTTCACTTTTCTTGGTAGATGGAATTCTATACTGTTGGTATTCATGAATGTCCCATTGGTCATTGGTCTTTTTCTTAAATTCTCTGGACACATTTTAAGCCTGAAATATATGGGGACATATGTTTATCTTGGTTATACTTCCTGTATGCATATAAATATATATAATTTTTAATATGGAGAGCAAATTAACATGAACAATTATGATGTCTTCTCCTCAATGTCTTGGTCCCTACTGGCTATAAAAAGAGCATTTGTTATACCTTTTTATACTCTGTAAGGCTGTGGCCAGAACTTGTATATGTTCTGTTAGGTCTTTGATTTTTTTTTTCCTAACATCACCAAATAATTATTCGGAATCAGAACTAAAAGAACATTTGACAGTTGTGAAATGTGTGTTTATCTGATACTTCACAGTTGTACAACTGACTCAAGACAAATTACTGATTACTTCTTCAGGATAGGATTGTTAATGACTTCAAATCTGAGATCTTCAGACTTCAAGTTAAGGAACATGTTCATTTCAGCTTTACCATACATTTGTTTAAGCTTAAAAAGCTCCCTTTTTAGGTCTTGCTGATATTCTGGGCCAGTACTAACAGGTCCTCCAGATGTCTGTAATTTAGATTTGTATTCTCTAATCTTGTTCACAAAAAGTTTCTGTAAAGTATCAAGTTCCTTATTAAATGACTCTGCTGTCACAATAATGTTCCTCCACAAATAGACTGAAACTGCTGACCGAAAGACAGAGGAGCACTGAAGAGCCTCTGAAGGACCACAAAGATTCTTTGTTATTTACACTCAGTCCTGAGTTGCCAGAGCCACCGCACTGCCACCTTCTCCAGATCTTTGATCTTAACTACCATGCTAGTTACATGGTGGACAGACAGCTCCAATGAAAAGAAAGCAGTCTTCATCTTTGCTCTATTATCTTTAAAGTATAAAAATCAAATAGCTTCTTGAAAAAGAAGATATTCTCTATCTTCATAGCGTGTCAATTTTTAGTTCTTACATACACTGGGTTATGCAAGAACACCAAGAGCTCCATGGAGGATTATTTTCCAACCTTAGTGCTTTCACTGTATGTTCTCAGTGTTTTTCTTCTGCAATAACTCATCTGTCTTTAATAGCATCCATAAATTTCTGATCCCAAACAAGCACTATTACCAGCCTTTTATAAAACCTGGGCTCTGGGGCCAGCAGTTGGCTGGACTCCCATGTAGTCGACAGTGGTTCGAGTCCTAGACCCGGTGGCTTAAACTCATGCCAGGCACGTGTCCGTGTGTGCCCAAGATCCCGAGAGGAGAATGGAGGAGAAGGGGTTGTGGTGTGTGGTGTGGCCATCTTCCCTGGGGGGTGATTTCTCGCTTTCTCTCTCTCTGTGTTTCTGGTGCGCGCACACTCTACAGCAAAACCTCTTTTAAAAAAAGAAAAGAAAAGAAAAAAGAAAAGAAAAATGTGGGCTCTGTTATCTCTAATTCTCTGTGGTGATTCTGTCTTGGCTTTGGGTGGTTTCCTATCATATAAGTACGGTGAGTAATCTCCTGAGCCCATTGTGGTCCTGCAAATCCCAGCTCTGCATCCTCAATTTAGGGTTTCTCATTTTGATCCTTAACATCTTTGACAATGCAGGGAATCAGCAGTTAGCGTAATGGCTATGTCGCTGGACTCCCATGTAGTTGACCGCAGTTCACGTCCCGGACCCAGTGGCTTAGAACTCATGCTGGGCACGTGTGCATGCGTGCCCAAGATCCCGAGAGGAGAATGGAAGAGAAAGGATTGCGGCGTGGCCATCCCCCCTGGGGGGTGATTTCTCGCTTTCTGTCTCTATGTCTCTCTCTGTCTGTCTGGCGAACACACGCGCCCTATAGCAAAAACCTCTCCCAAAAAACAAAAACAAAACCCCATCTTTGACAGTGCAGAAACCAAGGTCAACCATAGAGTTAACTTATTTTCTATTTCTAAAGAATCAGTGTCCTTTATTGCTTGATGTCTTAGTGTCATTGTTTTACATATGTTTTCTGACTTCTTGTTATTTCAGGTAGGAGGATATATCTGATTTTTATTACATCATATTGCCTGAAAGCAGATGTCAGCTTAATTATGCCATTGTGCTTATTTTTTTTCCTCTGAAACTTTCTATAGTCCAGACTGGAGTACAAAGTCATTAGTCTGCTTTTTCTTAGAATTCTGAAGGACAAGACTTGTACTTTGCAATAATGCAAATCTTTTTAGGGAATAATGAAGTACTTATTACTTAAATTGATTACAACTTACAGTAAAAAGGGCTTTGATAATATTTTTCCTGTCACTTGATAGTAGGTATTTCCAAAGAAGGAAAGAAGGTCAGCATGCCAGGAGACTTCAAGAAGTTCATGTAAAAATGCATTTTTGAAAAAAAAAAAAACTATGAATGAATTTCACATTTTTTGTCATTGCAATAAGCTTATACTTTAATTCCATTTTCCATGAACTTTTTAAAGTCCTCTCTTCTGTATAAATGCAAGACTGTCTCCTTCCAATGCAATTCCTAATGCTTATTTTCACAGATCTCTTATTTTTGCCATTACAGAAGAAGCTTCCACCTTTAAGGTCTTAGCTCTGATAGTCACTGCCTATGTTCTCTGTGTGTGTGTGTGTGTGTGTGTGTGTGTGTGTGTGTGTCTCACTTCCTACCTCTCTTGCCCTCTCCCTCAATTATTTGCTGACAGGTAATCTGAAATCCCTCTGTCTTATTCCTCTTATTTTTAAATTCTCTAGTTATTGACCAATCCCACTTTTCTGTTCCTGTTTACTCTTACCTGTCTTACTTCCTCTGCTTGATACCACGCTTATGTTGGTAATTATTCTGTTGCCTACATCCATAAAACCACATATTCCCTCATGAGATTGTTCCTTTCTCTTTAGTATCACTGGATTTCTTTTATTTTTTTAAGAGGTTTTTGCCTTAGGGCATGTGGGTCACTGGAGAGAGAGATAGAGACAGTAAGAGGGGAAGTGAAATCACCCACCAGAGGGGATGGCCATGCTACTAATCCCATTTCCTCCATTCTCCTCCCAGGATCTTGAGTATGCATGCACATGTGACTGGCATGAATTTCCAACCACTGGGTCCAGGACTTGAACCATGGTTGACCATGTGGTAGACCAGCTATGTAACCACTATGCCACCTGCTAGTCCTAGCACTGGACATCTTAATTATATGGTTCATGGACTCTTTGAAGTCATTTAGATCCTTTTCTTATCTTTTCTAAATGTGCTCTTTCATGTGCTTTGATGAAAGTTAAGGTTATTGTTCTAAGTCCTATTTCCCTCAAACTCTATTTTAATGTATAATGTCTGTACTTTTTTGGTATTATCTTAAGTGTTAGTTAAACCGATGAATATTTGTTTAATCCGAATCATCATGGTTTTTTTTTTTTGTCCTATTTTCCTCAAACTCTATTTTAATGTATAATGTCTTTTCCTTTTTGTATTATCTTAAGTGTTAGTTAAACCGATGAATATTTGTTTAATCCGAATCATCATGGTTTTTTTTTTTTGCACATTACTGAAATAGTTATGATTTATTTATAAATGAAAACAAATGAACGATTTACAATATCTCAAAGTTTTTTTGTTTTTTTTTTTTGGAGAGGTTTTTGCCATAGGGCATGTGCGCTCACCAGACAGAGAGAGACAGAGAAACAGAAAGTGAGAAATCACCCCCCAGGGGGATGGCCATGCCGCAATCCCCTCTCCTCCATTCTCCTCTCCAGATCTTGGGCACGCACGCACACGCACCTGGAGTGAGTTTAAACCACTGGGTCCAGGATGCGAACCGCGGTCGACTACATGGGAGTCCAGTGACATAGCCATTATGCTAACTGCTGGTCCCTCAAAGAATTTTTTGATAAGAGATTTTTTTCTGGGGAATAGTTGAGTTTATAGTTTTGTTTTTCAAAATTCCACGTCAGCAAGATAGGAAAAAGAGAAGAGGCTATGGAAACTTATGTGATTCCATATATGATGATGGAAGAGGGCCAGCTGGAGACCATCCCCGAAGAATGAGTGGAATCAATCATCTGTGTGGCCCAGTCCCCCTCCAATGGCTGGTGGATGAGGAAGGTAAATTGAATACACAACTTTTGATTTTCTTCAGATTCAGTTTTTGTGAGTTTTTGTTGTTTTCTAATTTTCCTACAGGGTGTGTGCACTTGCTGGAGAGAAGAGCGAGCACAGCGAGTGCACTCCCTAGGGGGAAGGCCACAGTACAGTCCCTTCCCCTTCGTTCTCCTCACAGGATTTTGGGAATACATGCACACATGCCTAGTGTATTTATCAAGGTACCAGGTCTAGGACTCGAACTGCGTAGTCGGTCACATGGGATCCAGACATTTTAACCACCATGCAACCACTTGGCCTGCATTTTGTGATTTAATTATACAAAGATGAGTCAGTTCTGCAACCTAGAAATATTTACTTATTAAAACTATACCAATACTTTAATCAATTATACAAAAAAGATAATGAGACAAACATGTGCATTTATAAAACTGCATATCAGTCAGGTCAGATCCCTGTGGAGGGAATTCCCAGCATGACCTCGTTCATCTGTGAGGACACAGAACAATCCTCGTTCAGACTGGCACACTCATCTAACTTGCCTGTCGTGGTCAGACCGCTCCTTCCTGATGGCTTCTTCTTGCTTATGAATGCGCATGTCCAGTTGTCTGCTTCTTAGAGCAGACGTTTACCTTCCTCATCTTCCAGCTATTGGAGGAGGACGAGGGCCACACAGGTGATTGATTCCACTCATTCTTCAGGGAGGGTTTCCAGGTGGCCCTCTTCCGCCATCATATCTGGAATCAGATGAGTTTCCATAGCCTCTTCTCTTTTTCCTATCTTGCTGAAGTGGAGTTTTGAAAAACAAAACTATAAATTCAGCTATTTCCCCGAAAAAATCTGTTATCAAAAATGATCTCCATGGGGACTGACTCTGGCTGTCCAGTACTTGTCCATTCAAGATGTAAACCATCACGCTTCCTGTTCCCCACTTCGGAGCTACTGAAGAGCTTGGGCCTCCTCGGCTTCCCCAAATCATCATGTTTTAAATAGGTTATTTTGATACTATCTTCACTGTTACCTCAGCCACCATTCTATTCCCCCAATCATAACTCTTTACCATTCTGTAATCATTTAAGAATGACCAGTTAAAAATCACTTTCTTAGTGAATTATAATACAAACAAACATTTTAGTTTGATTTATAAAGCGTTTGGTTTCCTGTGCTATTGATATTTTCTCAAGTGAACGCCAACCATGATGAGCTCTTGTAGGACTTGTAACAAACCCTATTTCCCCATCAGGTGGCAGTAAAGAATTACCATTTATACTAACAACTTTGGCAAACCCTCTGCCCAACCTGTCACATACCAGCAAAGTGATTTGGGTAGATTGTTAACACTCTATGCATTTCAGATTTCTTATTACTTCATGTGATGATGATGTCCTTCTACCCAAGAAGGTGAAATACCCTAATATATTTCAGCTTTAGCTCTTATTCAGGTCTCACATTAGATGAAAGAATGAGAAAATGCTTCTAACTAATGAAATGTTTCTAAGTAATGGACTAAACATTACTTTTCTACTTGTCTGAAGCTTTTTATTCATTTATTTATTTTATACATTCCTTCACTATTCATCATTACTACTCATAAAGCGAGTTTTTTCCAACATGAATACACTTCACATCAGTCCAATTGAAGATACCATACACGTTATCATCAACAGATAATCATCTATTTCTATGTCCCATAAATGTCTTGCCTCTCTGTTTTTCTCCTTGATTCCTTTCCTCTCACTTTCCCCATTCTTTGACACTGTCCTATTCTCATTAAGTATCCAGTTTCTATAACTATTTTCTATGCTTCTATATACACAAATCTTCAGTTTCCACTATAGAATGTAGACAGTTGTTATATATTAAGTGGGGACATACAATGTCTCTCTTTCATAGGCTGGCTTACTTCACTTCTACAGTAAATCTTCCATATTTTTCCACTTTCTATAAAATGCCAGGGTTTTGTTGTATTACATAGTGTATGTGTGCCATACTTTTTCAATCCAATCATCTGTTCATGGATATTTGGGTTGGTTCCATGTCTTAGCAATTGTGAATAATGCTGTAGTAAACATAGACGTACATGCACTTTTCTGACTAAGCATTTTCCTATACTTTGGGTCGATACCCAGGAGTGGGATTGCTGGATCATATGATAGTTCTATTTGTAGTTCTTTGAGGAACATACATATTGTGCTCCTTAGTGGCTAGACTAATATACAGTCTCACCGGCAGTATAGGAGAGCTCCCTTCTCACCACTGCCTCATCAGCATTTATAATTTTTTTTTAATCTTCACCATTCTGACTGAGGTTAGGTGGTATCTCATTTTATTTGCATCTCCCTTATGATGTTAAAGCCTATTTTGTCTGACATCAGTATCACAACTCCAGCCCTATTTGGTTTCCATTTGTATGGAATACCTTCTTTCCAGTCCATTTTAGTCTTTGTATGTCTTTATCCATGAGATACATTTCCTGTAGACAACAGATAGAGGCTTTCTGTTTTTCAATCCATTCAGCTAGTCTGTGTCTCTTGATTGAAGAATTTAATCCATTAACATTCAACATTATTATTCCTCACTTGTCCCTACAATTATGTTAGCCTTTTTCTTGGTTGTTCTTTTATTCTCTTGTTTCTGTCTGTCTCTCTTTAGTTTTCCTGTAATAGCACTACTTTCAGAACTTCTTGTAGAGCTGGTCTGGTGTTGGTAAATTCTTTCAAGTTTTGTTTACCAGAGAATATTTTTACCTTTTGTTTTCCCCATGTGAAGGACAATCTCTCTGGGTACAGTAATCTTGGTTGAAATTGTTTTTCTTTTAACAGTTTGAATATATTTTCCCATTCTTTCCTTGCTTGCATTGTTTGTAGTGGGAGGTCCAATGTTAGCCTGATGGAAGGCAGGAAGAAGCCTAGAGCAGTCTCTTGTCTCAGCTTCCCTCACAAACTGCTGCTTCTTCCTGGTGGGCAGCAGCACAAGTCTTTTTTAGTTTTTGAAAAAATAACACATTCCAAACTTATTTTCCAATTGACAGACAACACCAGCAAGTTCACCTACAGGGGTATCTCTGTAGTTCATACATTGAGACTTATTTTTTCTTTCCCAGTTAGATTCTTTTCATCCAAAAAGTGTTGGCAGTTCAAAAAGACAGATACCATTAAACTGTTTTTTATGTACTTTCCAAACAAAAATTTGGAATTATCTGAATATGGATCTGCATAGGCAGACAAAAAGGTTTGCTGTTATTTGAAATAGCATGCAAACAAGACAAATGTATACTACAGTTAATTTTCTTTCAAATGTATATACTTACTATTTTTGACAAATCATAATTGAACACACTTAAGGGGTACAATGTAATGCTTTGATATATGTATACAATATGGAGTGAATAAGTCAAGCTAATTATTACTTCACTACTTTTTTGTACTGAAACATTTAAAATTCACTTTCTTAGCCATTTTCAAATACACAGGACATTATTATTAATTATGGTTACCCTACAGTGCAATAGGTCTTACAACTTATTGTTCCTAACTGAAACTTTGAAGACTTGACTAGCATTTCCCCACACCCCAACCTCCAGTAGCTAGCATGTGACTCTCCACTTTTATGAATTTGACCTTTTTAGATTTCACATATAAATAAGATCATGAAGTATTTGTCTTTGGTCAGATTCATTTCACTTAATATAATGACTTCCTGTTTCATCTATGTTTTCACAAATGACAGATTTTCTTCTTTTATAGGGCTGAATGGAATTTCATGGCGTATGTATATATACCACATTTTCTTTATACATACATTCACTGATGTACTTTGTTTGATTTCTTATCTTGACTATTGTGAATAATGTTGCAAAAGATACAGAAGTGCAGATATCTTTTTAGCATATTGATTTTGATTTCCTTGGATATATGCCCAGAAATGGAATTGCTGGATCATATTGTGGTTCTATTTTAATTTTTTTGCAAAACTTCCATACAATCTTCCATAATGGCTATGCTAATTGATATTGTCACCAAATGTATACAATAATTCTCTTTTCTCCACATCCTTGTCAATATTTGTTGTCTTTCATAATAGCCATTCTAACAAGCATGAGGTGATAGCTCATTGCAGCTTTAATTTGCATTTTTCCTTTTGATTAGTGATGTTGAACATTTTTTCATACACCTATTTGCCATGTGTATGTTTTCTTTTAAGAAATGTTTGTTCAGGTTCTTTGCCCATTTAAAAAATTGGGTTATGTGTCATGCCAGACATGTGTACATGCATGTCCCAAATCCCAAGAGGATTACGAAGAAGGGGTTGTGGTATGGCCATCCTTCTGGGAGATGATTTCTCATTTTTCACTCTCTCTCTGTCTCTCTCTCTCTCTCCAATGAGTGCATGTGAGAAAATATGAGTAAAACATTGTGTTATGGTGTTATGAGGTCCCTAGTCAATAGAAAAATGCACTCATTGGAGAAGAGAAAATGGGAGGCAATGAAGTCCTCTACCCCTCCAGCTAAAATCAAGAGAGTCAAACTGAGAGATTTTCTTTTCAGCAAGTGAGACTGAAGTCACATATATACTGTGGTTACTTTTAGTGAAAATTTATTCACTGGTTAGGTTATTTAAGCACCAATGAAATTTGTGCAATACACTTGTTAGCGACAACCATATACAACAAAAACTAGGAAAGCAGAGAGGACTTTGGGGGAATTATTAGCAGATTGATACACCCAAGAATTGATAAGATTAGATTTAAAAAATAAATTTTATTGTGTATATTTAAGGTAAACAACAAGATGTCACGGACTATACACAGATAGTAAAAATGTTCTTAGGACCAGTAGATGGTGTAATGGTTACATGGCTGGACTCCCAAATTATTGACCATGGTTCAGATCCTGGACCTGGCAGCTTGAAACTCATGCCAGGCACGTGTGGATGCATGCCCAAGATCCCAAGAGGAGAATGGAGGAGAAGGAATTGTAATGTGACCATCCCCCTTGGGGAACAATTCCTTGCTTTCTGTCCCTCTGACTCTCTCTCTGTCTCTCTGGGGAGTGCATGTGCCCTATCACAAAAAAAAAAAAAGGCAAACAAAAAACCCTCTCTAAATAAATGTTTCTGTAGTATTGCAAATTAACAAATGATTCATCTTATATAGTTATTCATTTTTGCTGTTATTTTTGTGGTAAGAGAAGCTAAAATCTATACATGCCTTATGAATCTCAACACAGTGCAATTTTATTACCTATCATCCTATAGTACATTTTATCTCTAGACTTGTCCATTCTACATATCTGCTACTTTGTATTCTCCAACCTAATCTTCCAATTTTCTTTCCACACATAACTCACCTCATCCTGCTCTTGATAATTACTGTTTTGTTCTTTATCTCTGCACACATGATTTTTTTGGGGGGTTTTTTGTTTTTTTTTTTTTAGATTTCAGAAAGAAGTGAAATCATTCATGCAATATTGTTTTCTGTGTCTGGCTTATTTTCCTTAGCATATTTTCCTCCATTTCATGGCAAGTGGCAAGATCTCTTGCCTTTTTAGGATAGAATTTCATTGTATATATGTACCACAATTTCTTTATCCATTTGTTTGTCAATAGTTACTAAGATAGTAGCCTTCACATCCAATGAAAATGGGAGTGCATATATCTTTACAAGGTGGTGATTTCATTTCTTTTGGGTATATGCCCAGAAGAGAAATTATTGGCTCATATGGTAGTTCTAGTCATAATTTTCTTAGAAAGCTCCATATTGGTTTTCATAATGGATGTACTAATATAAATTGCCACCAACATTGTACAAGAGTTCCCTTTGCTCCTCATCCATGTGTAGTCTTTAGATTTTGATAGTACCTTTACTTATGAGTGTGAGTTGGTGTCTCACAGTGATTTTTTAGAACTGTTTATTTAATTTTAATATTATCATTATTTTAATTTACTATAGGGCATGTGTGCTCACCAGAGGGAGACAGAGAGGGAAGAAAAGAGAGAAAGCAAGTCGCCAGGTCTAGGACTCAACAGCATGTGGGAGTCCAGTGCCTTAACCAGCATGTCAACTGCTGGCCCATTTCATAGTGATTTTAATTTGCATTTCCCTGATAAGTGATATCGAGCATCTTTTCATATACCTGTTAGTCATTTTTACTTCTCCTTCAGAAAAATGTCTATTAGGTCTTTTGTCCATTTTTAAGTCTGGTTAAAGTCTTTTGTTACATAACAAAGAAAATACATACTGAAAAATGTGTTGTTAGATAATTTTGTTGCTGTACAATCATCGTGTATTTTATGCAGTATTACACAAGCCTAGATGGTGCAGCCTGCTACACACCTAAGGTATATGGTATGACCTACTGCCCTTAAGCTACAGACTTATGCAACATGCAATGATACTGAAATTGGAGCAAACTCATAAGTATTTGTATACAAAAACAAATCTAAAAATAGAAAAGATACAGATAAATGTGATATAAAAGAGGAAAAAATGGCACACCTATATAGGGCACTTACAATGAATGGAACTTGCAGAATTGAAAATTGTTCTGAGCAAATCAGTTAGTGATGAGTGAATGTGAAGGTTTAGGATATTACTGTACACTACTGTAGCATTATAAACTCTGTATACATAGGCTACACTAAATTTATAAAAATATTTTCTTTCTGTAATAATAATTAAGCTTACTTTACTAAAACTGTTTTACTTTACTTTTTATTTTTTTAACTTTTTGACTCTTCTGTAATAACTCTGAGCTTAAGAGAGTACATTGTATGACTATACAAAAATATTTTCTTTCTTTATATTCCTATCCAATGAGATTTTCTACTTTTAAAAATTTTGTTAATTATTATTTTTTAAACTTTTTATTAAAAACTAAGACATAAGGCACACTGTCTCCTAGGCCCACACAGAGTAAGGATTATCAATATCACTATCTTCCACCTTCACATTTTATCCTACTAAAAGGATTGTAATGAACAAACAACAGGTTATTTCAAGCTCAACAGAGAATGACACATTCAGAAATGGTAAGTAGCAAATACATGAAACTTCTGCTATCATAATGTGATATACTGTTTAACAGTAAACTTATTTTATTTTTATAAGTAGGAGTACATGCTAAAATAACAAATACATTAATCAGTAAAGTAGTTGTTTATTACGCTTATGAAGTATTGTGTACTGGACCTAATTTATAGACTAGAAGCTCAATAGATTTGTTTATACCAAATTACCACAAAAGCATGAATAATGCATTGTGCTATGGTGTTATGATAGCTATGAGGTTCCTAAGCAATGGAAACTTTTTTAACCCTTGTTTTTAACTGTACTTTATTTTTAAATTATTTTTAATCTTTAAATTTACATTCCATCATTAGTCATCTCTGTATCACAGAATATGTGTTTTCACAGTATGATAGAGTACATGACAGTCAAATGAAGGATATTACTATATGATCATTTTCAGCAGACAACTTCACATTCTTTTGTCTGTCGAGTGTTTCTTCTCTTTGCCCCTCCTGCCCATCCTTTACCATCCACTCCTATCCATTACTGTGTCTGGTATCTACTATCATATCTTCAGATCTTTCAATCTTATGGGATCAACATTGTATAGACAGCCTTTTGATTACCAATATGTCATTACGCTACACATGACTGTCTTTGTTCTTTCACTACTAAGTTGTATAAATTTTTTTGTAAATTTTGGGTTTTACCCTCTCATAAGATATATGGTCTGCAATTTTTTCTCATAATTGGTAGGCTGTCATTCCATTTTGTTAATTGTTTACTTTGATGTGCGGAAGCTTTTTAGTTTCAAAGTTTTGCTATGTTGTGGGTTGTTTTGCCATAGTGTGCATGAAATCCCTGGGAACAGAGAGAGAGAGAGAGAAAGTAAGAAATTCCCCCCACACACACACACACCAGTAGGAATGGACATACTACAATCCTTTCTCCTCCATTCTCCTCTCAGGACTTTGGGCATACATACATATGTGCAAGAATTGCTTTTCAAGCCACCAGGTCCAGGGCTCAACTTCACAACTGGCTGTGTGGGATCCAGCCGCCTTAACCTCCATGCCTTCTGCTGGCCCAATATGCTGTGTTTCTAATGTAATTTTTCTCAAGATATTTAAAATTTTCTCTTTTGATTTCTTCTCTAACTCATTGGTTGTTCAGGAGCATGCTTAATATTTACTCATTTACATGTTTTCTAAGTTTCTACCTGTTACTGATTTCTAATTTCATAGCATTGTGTTCTGAAACAATATTAGATATGATTTTAATCTTTTTACATTTGCTAAGACTTATTTTGTTATCTAACATATGCTGTGTTTTAGAGAATGTTCCACGTGGTCTAGAGAAAAATATGTATTATGTAGTTATTGGATGGAATATTCTGTGTATATCCATTCAGTCTGTTTATTCAAAAGTGCAATTAAAATCTAGCATTGCTTTATTACTTTTCTGCCTGTTTGATTCATTCATTATTGAAATTGGGATGTTTAAATCCCCTACTCTTATTGTATTATCTATTTTTCTTTTTATGTCTATTGATATTTTCTTTGTCTATTTAGGTGTTCCAATGATGTGTGTACATATATTTGCAACAGCTATGTTCTCTTCACATAAGAAACACTTTATCTTTCAGTAATAGCCTTCTTTTCTCTTACAACAGTTTTTTACTTGAAGTTATTATGTATAAGTATAGCCACTCCTGTCATTTGATTACTTTTTGCATGGAGTATCATTTTCCATCTTTTTATTTTCAACTTAGTGTGTCTTCAAAGATTAAACATATTTCTTTTAGAGCTATCTTCAAGTTTATAGATTCTTTCTTCTACTAGATTGAATGTGCAGTGGAAACTCTCAATTGTGTTTTCATTTATTGATTAAATTTTTCAGCTCCAAGATTTATGTTTGATTCTTTTAAAAGATATATATTTATTTGTTAAATTTCTCTACTAAATCATGCTTTTTTTGTGTGATTTAATTTAACTGTTTGTATTCTCTTGTATTTCAGTAACATTTTGTAAGATTATTATTCTGAATTTTTTGGTAGACAATTTACAGATTTCTATTTCTTTGGGGTCTTTTATGGAAGAACTATTGTGTTCCCTTGGTGGTGTTATGTTTTCTTGGTTTTAATTTTTTTTTCTGTGTCTCTGTATTGATTTCTGCCCATGTGGTAGTGCAGTTACCTCTTTCAAACTCTACAAAATGATTTTAATGAAAGGAGATATTTCACCTCCACATTGGTCTGACAGCTCCTGCTGGGAAGGCTGTGATCACTCTGGTCATATATAAGAAGAGTAGTATAGTCTCCACAGTTTCTTTGGGTGTGATTGATGCTAGCAATGACTACAAGGATCTCAGTGATCCACACCGCAGTGGTGTAGACATGATAGTGGGTGCAGAGTTTATTAAAACAAGTAATTTCACAATCCTCTTATTCTTACCTACTTCTCAATGGGGAATCTTATCTGAAAACAATCCCATTTATGAAAGTATTTAAAATTATAAACTATTTATGAATAAGTAAAACCAAGGAGGTGAAATATCTGTACACTGAAAACAAAACATTTATGAAGAAAATTGAAGACTCAAATAAACAGAAAGATCCATGTTCATGGATTGAAAGAATTAACAGTGCTAAAATAACCATACTTTACAAAGCAATATGCATATTTGACACTATTCTTATCAAAATTCCAAAGGGATTATTCACAGAAAAAAAAAAAAGCAATCCTAAAATTTGTTTAGAACCACAAACAAACCTAAATAGCCAAAAAAGTTCGGGAAAATAACCCACAAAAACAAAGTAGGATGCATCTTGGATCCTGATTTAAAATTATATCACAAATCTCTAGTAATCAAAAAGTATGATACTGGCATAAAAACAGACACATAGGCCAACGGAACAGGATAGAAATCTCAGAACCAAGAAGACACAATGGGAGAGAATGATAGTCTTTTCAATTAATGGGGCTCAGAAACTGTTTCCCTATGCAAAAGAATGAAACTGAACCCTTATCTTTCACTATTTACAAATATTAACTAAATGTCTATCTATTAGACATCCCTGTTATAACTATCAGACCTTTGAAATCAGGCCTCTGAAAACTTAATGATCTATAATTCCTCCTTTCTTAAAGATATTACAAAGAAAGCTTATGTCATCTTAATGACCGGATACTATTGAGATATAAACTTAATATAACTCTGAGATTTAACAAAATCTACCCATAATGATACTATGAATCAAGTAAAGAGACATGGAAGAGAAGCAGATTCAGCAGAGATCTAAAGAAATTAAGTTTCATGGGAACCAGCAGTGAGCGTAATGGCTATGTCGCTGGACTCCCACGTAGTCGACCGCGGTTCGCGTCTCGGACCCGGTGGCTTAAATCTCACGCCCGGCGCGTGTGCGTGCGTGCCCAAGATCCCGAGAGGAGAATGGAGGAGAAGGGATTGCGGCGTGACCATCCCCCCTGGGGGGTGATTTCTCGCTTTCTGTCTCTATGTCTCTCTCTGTCTGTCTGGCGAGCGCACGCGCCCTATAGCGAAAACCTCTCCAAAAAAAAAAAAAGAAATTAAGTTTCAGATAAAAAGAATTTTGAGAATGACGATGGCTATCAAATAAAAAGCACATATACATTAACAACACATATAATTAACATAATTAGGTGAGTCTTCTTAACTTATCTTTTTGATGAAATACCTAGATGAATCAAAGTATTTCCAAGGTGAGGGCCTTGTTCAATTTCCTCAGTTTGCTCATCATTTTATGGCAGTGAGAAAAGGACATAGAAAACTGCTCTTAAGGAGAGGTGACTATATCAAAGGTGTCCGCGTGTGTGTCACTATGGTAACTTAGACTCACTCTATGATTATGCGTTTGCTCAATATCTTCCTTCGTCAGTATTTCAAGGAAAATTATGACTCGTTAGCATCATGATTAAGTTTTAGGAGAGGAAATACCCATATTGCATCCTAACCAGTAAAGCAGAAGAAGCCTTGTGTCTTTTTCAGTGAAGTTCTGCAGAGCTCACTCTCAGAGAATGACTCCTGACTAAGAGGAGAAATCATCATACTCTTTCATGGGAACTTCTACTCCTTCCTCCTAACATATTTATATTTCTTTGGTTAAGTGACTACTTTGTCTTCTACATAGTATGTAGATTCTATACAAGCAAATATTGTGTCAATATAGAAATGTTGAAGTGATTCTAAGAAATTACATGTGTCTGATAACTATTTATAATCTTAGGAGTCAGGTACTGTATGATTAAAAGAACTAGGATTCTGTCTTAATTCTTTAATCTACTCGCCGTACAACATTTAAGAATTCATCCAATTCATCCAATTGTTGAGTATCAGTTTACCCACATGTAACTCCACAGAATTAAAATATTCAAAATAAGATAGTACAGCAATGACTTTTAAAAGTAATTTTCTCATATAAAGAAGGTAAAGAATAACTTACTTTATAGAGGAAAAGAGATTTAAAAATTAGCTATTCTATTTTTCCCACCTTTCCACAATATTCCTGTTCTAAATATGGTCTGATATCTGAGTTACAACTCCTGTCTGAGATATCAAATTCAAATCTTTACTATGTGACAAATAGAGCAATAAATCTGATTTTTTAGATTCAAAAAGTAAGATGACAGAAATAAACAATGCTCATTATAGTAAATGTATACTATAATCTTACTTTGTATAAGATGAAAATGCAAAAATTACATTACAAAAACAATTTCAAGAGAACTTTTTAAAAATAATAATAATATTCAGTTTTATTTATTCATTCATTTATTTTAACTTGACCAGAGAGAGACACATAGAGAGAGACAGAGAGACGGAAAGTGAGAAAGCAAGCCACCAGGTCTAGGACTCAAACCGTGGTCAGCCATGTGGGAGTGTCTAGTGCCCTAACCACCACACCACCTGCTGGTCTACCAAAATGATTTAAAATATTAAAAAATATATACATAAATATAACAATCAAATGGAAATAAAGTGGAGGACAAGTATTTAAAAATTAATTTAAGTAAATGGAAAGGAGCCTGAGCTACTGGAACCTATTCCCTATGAATTCATGGCATGATGGGTGTTAAAAATAAACTAATCTGTGGTCTATTAAAAAAAATGATAATAGGCAAAATTCATGAAATTTTTAATGTAAATATTTATTAATTTTTATTACTGTAAACCACAATAGAAAATAATGTGATCAATAATGGACAAAGAAAAGAAAACACATTTGACAAGAATTCAACATCAATTCCTGGTTAAAATAACAACAAAAGCTCTTACAAACTAGGTGTAGAAGGAATTTCTTCAACCAGCTAAAGGGAATTAGGAAAGGTTATAGCAAACATCATACATAATTATGAAAATTCGAATGTTTTTTATTTAAAAAAAGACAAAATTTCAACTCTCATTATTTTTTAAAAAATATCATCTTATGGTTCTTATCACTTCAAATTAAAATAAGAAAAAGGAAAAAGAGAGAAAGAAAAAAAAGCTTCGAGATAGAAAAGTGAGAAATATAACTTTAAGATGGCATCAGGGTTAATGGAGGAAATATGAAATTTACAAAATAAGGTTCTGCAA
This sequence comes from Tupaia belangeri chinensis, assembly GCF_000334495.1. Taxonomy (NCBI): domain Eukaryota; kingdom Metazoa; phylum Chordata; class Mammalia; order Scandentia; family Tupaiidae; genus Tupaia; species Tupaia belangeri. The sequence continues at coordinate 4,083,548 of NW_006159703.1, forward strand.
CTAATAAGTGACCTTAACAAGGTTGGAGTATATAATAACAAAACATAAAATAAATTGTACTTTTTTAATCTTATTTTTATTTGGCAGATAGAAATTTTATGTGTTTTTGACATATAGTGTAATGTTTTGCTATATGTGTATATTGTAGAATGATTAAATCAAGCTTACCAACAAATATATATCTCATATATTATTTTACTTTTTGTGGTAAAAACAAGTTACTGATCAAATTTTATCACTTTTGAAATATACAAATCATTATTATTTACTATAGTAACCATTCTGTGCAATAGATCTCTAAAACTTTTTCTCACTATCCAACTGATACTATACCTTTTGATCAACATCTCTCTTTACCCTACCAATCCCATTTCTTCAGCCTCTGGTAGCAATCATTTTACTCTCAACATGAACTATGTTTCTATTAACCATAAAAAAAATAAATTCAAATGAAAAAAATGTTTGATGCTTCAAAAATATGAAATACTAAATAAATATCTAAAAAAATGTGCATGTTCTGTACACTGAAAACAAAGAAATAGGGACCAACAGATGGTACAATGGTTACGTTGCTGGGTTCCCACATAGTCGACTGTGGTTTGACACCCAGACCTAGTGGCTTAAAACGTATGCCAGGCACCTGTGTGGGCATGCCCAAGATCCTGAGAGGATAGTGGAGGAGAATGGATTGTGGTTTGGCCATCTCCCTGGGGTATGATTTCCCACTTTCTGTCTCTCCAATGAGCCCTATAGCACAAAAACAAACAAACAAAAACCACAAAACAAACTCTCTAAAAAATGAAAAAGAAAACAAAGAAATAAATAAAACATGGCAAGACAAGTTTAAAGGAGACCTAAATAAGTGAAAAGACATACCTCGTTCAACCTTGTTCATGAATTAAAGACTGAATATTGCTGAGATGTCAATTCTCCCCCAGAAAAAAATATAAATAAGATGATTCTAAAATTATACAGAAAAATTAAGCTCCTAGAATAGTAAAACAACATTGAAAAGAACAAAACCTAAAAACTAACACTACCAGTTTTTAGGACTTGAAAAACTGTAGTAATCTGAGACCAGCAGATCGCATAATGGTTACATCACTGGATTCCCACATAGTCAACCGCAGTTTGAGTCCTAGACCCAGTGGCTTAAAACTCGTACCAGGTGTGTGTGCTAGCATGCCCAAGACCCTGAAAGGAGAATGGAGGAGAAGAGATTATGGTGTGGCCATCTTCCCAGGGGGGTGATTTCTTGTTTTCTGTCTCTCTTGTCTCTCCAGCTAGTGCATGCACCCAATAGCAAAAATATCTCTCCAAAAAGAACCCTTCAGTAATCAAGACAGTATGTTACTGGAGTCAAGATAGACAAATCAAAGGGACAGAATGGAAAGTCCAAACATAGATCCATGTACATGTCAAAAGATTTTTTAAAAAGATTTTTTTAAAAGATTCAATGACAATTTTGCAGAGAAAAGATAATTTTCAACAAATGATGCTGAAGTAATCAGATATATGTGGCCAAAAATAATGAACTTCAATCCATACCTTACATCATATATACAAATTAATTCAAAATTAATTTCAGAGTCCATCTTTTAGCATAATGGGTAAGCACTGTGCATTAAGTGCCAGATTCCACATGACTGACCACAGTTTGAGTTCCAACACCAGCATCTTGGACATGTATATGTATGTGTACAAAATCCCATACAGGCACAGAAATGGAAGGAAAAGAATTGGCTTGACCACACCTATTGAGGAATGTTTTCTGTTTGCTTGTTGGTTTACTTTGTTTTTTATTTAGAGAGGTTTTTTTTGTTATAGAGTCCATAGACTCGCCAGAGAGACACAGAGACAGGAAGTGAGAAATAATTGTCCAGAGGAGACAAACATGCAGTAATCCCTTTTCCTCCATTATTCTCTTGGAATTTTGGGTACCCATGCACATATGCCCAGCATGAATTTTAAGCCTCTGAGTCAACTATGTGGAAGTCTAGCAACATAACCATTAGCCATCTGCTGGTCCCAATGGGATGTTTTTATCTCTCTTTCTCAGTCTCTTTCTCTGTCCCACATACCCTCAGGCATTAGAAAAACAAAGCAAAACAACATAAAACAAACAAACAAAAAGACACACAAAAGAAAACTTAGAAGAAAATAACGTATGACCTTAGGTAAGGCAAAATTCTTAATGTGACAGCAAAGCATGATCCAGTGAAGAACAATTTATAAAATAGACTCATCAAAATTAAAAACTTCTGTTTGAAAAACACTGTAAGTGAAAAGACAAGTCACATAGTAGAGAAAATATTTATGAAACATACCTTATAAAGGACTTGAATTTAGCATATATAATATCCTCAAAACTTAACATTATTATATTTTTAAAAGATAAGAAAGAATCTCTTGAAAATAACAGTCACGGGGGCCAGCAGTTGGCATAATGGCTATGTTGCTAAACTCCCATGAGCTGACCGCGGTTGAAGTCCTGGACCCGGTGGCTTAAACTCACACCGGACGCGTGTGCTTGCATGCCCAAGATCTCGAAAGGAGAATGGAAGAGAAGGGATTGCGGCGTGGCTATCTCCCGTGGGGGGTGATTTCTTGCTTTCTGTCTCTCTGTCTCTCTCTGTCTTTCTGGTGAGCGTACATGCCTTATAGCAAAAACCTCTCCAAAAAAAAAAAGAATTAGAAAAAAAAGAAAGAAAATAACAGTCACAGATCTCAAAGAAATTATACTGAAAGAAGCCAGACAAAAAAGATTACATTCCAGGGGAACCAGCAGTTAGCATAATGGCTATGTCGCTGGACTCCCACGTAGTCGACCGCAGTTCGTGTCCTGGACCCAGTGGCTTAAAACTCACGCCGGGCGCGTGTGCGTGCGTGCCCAAGATCCCGAGAGGAGAATGGAAGAGAAGGGATTGCGGCGTGACCATCCCCCCTGGGGGGTGATTTCTCGCTTTCTGTCTCTATGTCTCTCTCTGTCTGTCTGGCGAGCGCACGCGCCCTACAGTGAAAATCTCTCCAAAAAAAAAAAAAAAAGATTACATTCCATATGATTCCTTTGATATCAACTCAAAAAATGTAAGCTGATGTGTAGTCAAAGAAAACAGATCAATGATTGCCTGGGGATGCAAGGGCATGAAAAGACTTTTGGGTGATAAATATGTTTATTATCTTGATTGGTTTTATGCATGTATACAAGTGTCGAAACTGAGATTGTGTATATTAAATATGTAGAGTTTTATTACAGGTCAGTTTTACTACAATACAGCTAAGAAAATGTATTCATGTTGGAACATTCACTTTACAAACTAAGTGATGTATGCGATTGTATAAAAGGAATTAAAATTTAAAAAAAGATCTGAGAATTTCACTGTATATAAATTATACTTCAATTTTTTAAAAGCTTGAAAATAAAATGAAGCAAGCATTGGAGGAAAAAGAGAAAAAAGACCAAACCTACTTATCTATTCACATTATATCCTCCATTCTTGCTGTCTCGAGAATGTTTCTGCAATTTTGTCAGACTTAATTCTCAATTTTGCTCTTTCTTCTGAACCTTTTTCAACAAGTTATGTACATGCTAGTATTTCTGTCATTTGAAAAATAAAACTTAGAGGAAAAGAAAGACATCCCCAACTTTAAGTCTTTTTGACGTTTTCTTCACTAGCTTCTTGTCATTAGGTCAAAATTCCTCTCCAAAGCATGTACTAATTTCAGTTTATTTTCTCTATTTTCCCCAAAGTCTGCTCTAATCAGGTTCAGATCCATGACTACATAAAAACTGCTCTTACAGATCAGTGATGCCTGTATGCTACTAAAGCTAATGATCAATTCTTAATCTTCATCTTTGCATATTAACAGAATTTCATACAATTAATCACACCTTCCTTCCTAAAATCTACCCCACCCCAATTTTGTATCCACAATAACTTCCTTCTACATATTCCGTCTTGGTCTCCTTGCAGTCCTCTTAATCAGCCTGGTCTTTAAATGCTAGAGTACTGCAGAGTTTCAGCCTTGGAACCTCTTCTGGATTTTTATCTATACTTATTCTCTTAGTTAGTGACCTCAATGTCTATCCAAATTTATAATATGTACCTCTTTGAATTCTAGATTTTTATATACAATGGCCTGTGGAGTTTGTCATCTGAATACCTAGTCAAAATCTCTAAGTTGTTCTGTTCTAAAATGAGTTCCTGACATCCCAACCCCCACAAAATTGTTTCTCTCTCATTGCTCCCCAACTCATGACATGGTAACCACAGTTTTTTCACTTGCTGAACCATACACCTTATAATCATGCTTCATGCCACTCTCTCATACCTAACATTCATTAGTAAATGCTTTTGATTCTATCTTCAAAATTTACCCTAAAGTCAACCACTTATTTTTCACCTCCACTGTGGATTCTTTAGTGCTACCTAGCTTGCTTGAAATATTACAAAAATCTCCTAAAAACCATCATTGCTTTCATTCTTTCAGTATGCATTCCACATTCAACATTATGCATCAAGTGTGTATGTACAGTCAGGATAATTCTGTCTAAATTGAATGCTTATCATGCCACTTTCATCATAAATCTTCAATGAGCAAGCACAAATTGCAAGGATTTTTTTCTAGCATTATTTATTTAATTTTATGTATTGTTATTTTAAAATTTTCTGTAGGTCATGAGTGCTTACAAGAAAGAGACAGAGAGAGAGAGAAAGTAAGAAAACAAAAGAGAGAGAGAGAAAGTGAGAAAGCAAGCCTCTAGGCTGGGGACTTAAACTGCAGTCAGCTATGTGGGAGTTTAGCGCCTGAACCAACACACCACCTCCTGGCCCCAAATTGCTAGCTTTTAAAATAAGGTCCAATACTGCGACCTGGAAGAAAGTCTCTCATTTTTGGTTCTGCCTTCTGGTTTTGGGGGCCTTCTCACTAAGTAATTTATTTTTCCCATTAAAAAAAAAAAAAGGCTATGTTCAAAGTTATTTTCTTAAACTGTTTCATGCCCGAATATGTTCTATATCAAACTGCACAAAACTATCTGTGCTATTCAACCTTGGTTTCTTTAATTTCTTCAAAAATGTTTTAGGTTCTTTATCTATTATTTTACACTACATTTTATTGAGCAAAAGTCATAACTCAATCTCTTCAAGCTAAACCCTTCTGAACCTTGGACTTCTATCAGGCAATGTCCTTTATAGTGTCTATTACAGAGAGAGAATTTGGTATGTATAACTTTTTGATGTTTAAAGACTTATTATCTAATAAAAACAGCCTATGAAAGACCATCTTATGACTATGAGATGTAAAAGCATTTAGGATATGCTTCAGGAAAATTAGCAAGTCTTATCTATACCTAACTTACTTACATAGAACTCTATGCCCAATAGTTAAAAGATACACATTTTTTCAAAACACACACATTATCAACAAAGATTGACCCCATAATGGTTCCAAAATGAGTCTTAAACATGAGTGTATCTAGAGTCTACATCATGATATTCTTAAATCACAATGAAATAAAATGAAAAATAAGTAACTGATAAAACAAAACAGTATACAACAACAGCAAAACAACAAATGAGCATTTGACACTTGCATATTTGATTTGGTCTTTATCTCAAGATATTTTATGGGCCACAACCAGGCTTTTCATTTTGTCTACAGTATCCCTACTGGGAGTCTGAGAATGAGAAACAATTATGCTTCAAATCAAGAAAGTCCTAGATCATTTATATTCTTTCTAGCTCCTTGAAAACAGGATCATTTCTTTTCTTTAGTTCATCTCTCTTTTTGTACCTTAGGATAAAACCAGTTGATACATTCAACAATTAACCTAGAAATCTTTCTTTCTAATTCTGAAAAAAAACCTAGAAATCTTTCAGCAAGATTCAACAGTTCATTAGAAGCAATTTTCCCATTTTCTATGTTATTCCAGGCTCTAGTTTTGTCATCTTCTCATCCCTCAAAAATAATTTCTCAGGACCAGCAGTTAGCGTAATGGCTATGTCACTGGACTCCCACGTAGTCAACCGCAGTTTGCATTCCAGACCCGATGACTTAAAACTCACGCCGGACGCATGTGCGTGCGTGCCCAAGATCCCGAGAGGAGAATGGAGGAGAAGGGATTGTGGCATGGCCATCCCTCCTGGGGGGTGATTTCTCGCTTTCTATCTCTCTGCCTCTCTCTGTCTGTCTGGCAAGTGCATGCACCCTATAGCAAAAACCTCTCCCCCCCAAAAAAAAAGAAAAGAAAAGAAAAAGAAAAAATAATAATTTCTCCTTCCCTCTAGCTTCTAATGATATTTTCCTCATTTTTATTTAGCCATTACTAACAGCCTCCTTGAGACTTGCCAGGCTTCTGCTAACAGTTTTGTCAAGGTCTTTTAGCTCTGCCTACCACCCAGTACTAAAACTAATGCCACAAGTTATATATTTTTGTTATTGCTAAACACAACTTTCAGATACTGAATTTGGTTATACTTATAATACCTCATCACAAATCAACTCTAAATTAGTGACACAAAGCAACAATCATTTTATTATACTCCTGGATTCCATGGAGGCAGGAAGGAGGTGATAGGGGATAGTTTGTATCTGTCCCATGATGTGGACCTTCAGTTCCAGAAGATTCAAATGGTTGTGATCACTCATGTGACTAGGAAGTGACATCATCTGGAGGCTGACACCCAGCTAGGAACACTTATGTGATGTGTGATACCATGATGTAATTTGGGCTTCTCAGAGCATGTTGGCTACATCTAAAGCAATTGAAGAGTTCACACCAAGAAAGAGCTCTGTGAGAGCAGACATTCTAAGTCAACCAGTGCACACCGTGTGTTTTTTTTATTACTTACCCTCAAAAGTCATTCAGCATCTTCTGACACACTACAATGACTGACACAATCCCAAGCCAGCCGAAATTCAAAGAGATGGACCCTAGACCTCACCTCTTGATGGAATGGGTACAATTTCTAGGCTGGGTTTTGAAATCATCACATGATGATAAATTGGAAACCATATCACATGCTTTCTGAGTCTGTTGTTCTGGTGGAAAAGATAAGAAAATTAGAAAATTAGAAGTGAGTATAGTTTGGCTTTATTTCTTATTTTAACATAAAATGAAAATAAAGAGAGAAACTTATGAAAGTATTTAAAGGCTTGCAAGTAAAAATTAAAGGGAATAGGACCAGTAGGTGGTGAAGTGGTTACAACACTGGACACTCACACATGGCTGACCATGGTTCGAGTCCTTGACCTGGTGACTTGTTTTCTCATTCTCTCTCTCTTTCTGTGTGTGTGTGTATGTGTGTGTGTGTGTCTGGTCAAAATTTTAAAAAAAATAAATGAATAAATAAAATTAAAATAAATAATTCTTTAAAAACATTTAAAGGAAATATGGAAGACACCTAAAATGCAGAGCCACAGAGAAGATTAAGAAGCTGTTTGCCTCTAGATTCACAAATGTAAGGCACAAAACAAAGAAGAGCTGTACCTATTTTCTCAGTTTAAAAATGGATTTCTGACTTGATGTTATGATCATATTAAGGATGCTGCTTTTTCACCTAAGCTTATATTTTCAGATGGCCACAAACTATCCACCATTCAATGTATATCTAGAGTCAGAAGATAAAAACAGAAAAGAAATAAAATAAACTTCAGAATTATGGCTAGAAAAGGACTTTGAACATACTTACTAGTGTACAGAAATAAGTAAAAGAATGTAGTTCAGGAGTCTTATAAATTTTGAGGGGTTTGTATTGCCAGAGAAACTATAAGCCCAGATATGAGACAATTGTCTTGAATAGTTTTTAAGTCCTTGAATTCAACAATAAAAAAGTAGACTCTGAATGTTGTACAGTCTTGAAAAGTAAATATGGTTTCCAAAATTCATCTCAGGTTGGTCCTTGACAGAAGCAAAGTAGGTCTTTCCAGGTACAGATTCAGAAACTAAAAAAACAAAACAAACAAACAAACAAAAACAAAAACCTGGCAATGGCATGATTTCAGATCATGGAATTAGGTCTTATCAAAAAAAAAAAATGTATCCCATTACCATGACCAGAGTCTCCAGTCCATAAAAGCAGATTTTATAAGTGCTCTGTGCTGGTGATTTTCATGTTTCTCATTACTGCACTTTTTTTTTTTTCCTGAACAGGAATTGTAACTGTGGTTATTCCTTTCATACCCCTCTAAGGTGTATTGGTGAAGGGAGATAGCATACACACAAATTATAGGTCTCTACAAGAGCTCTTTCAGAAATCCTGGTCTTTTTGGTGATTGAAATACCTGGATAAGATGTTAGATTGTCTCCTTTGAGAAGTAAAGTGTATCATAAGTGGGGCCAGCAGGAGTGCATGGTATTCTGGTGGTCTCAGCACCGAATTATCTATAATATTCAGCAGTTAGTGCTAGAATATAGAATCATTGCATAGAAATGGAAGCCCAAAAAAGGAGTTAATTTGTCTGCCGCCTTTTATATGATTTCTTCTTTTATATGATGTTACTATTTGCCTAATTTTCATCATTGATGAGTGAAAATGTGCTTCCCTTCTAATTCAAGTTAGTAAAGAATCCCAGTGATTTTTCTCTTCCTACCACCTTGATGGAAATGAACATGGCAAGTGTAAGAGCCAGACATGAAAAGAGACTGGATCTATCAGTCACTTCTTGGAGAAAAGTTGTCTGTGGGTCAGGGACAATCATCTGGATACATGCAATTGAGAAACAGACTTCAGTCCTATGTAACTTCTTGTTACATCTGCTGGGATCACCCTAAAAAAAAAACCATTTTAAATAAAAGCCACAATGTAAAATTTAGCTTCATTAATTGAATGGCAATAAGGGAGGTATTGGGTGGCACTACCCGACAGACACATGATTCTGCTTTCTATATACTCAGGCGATAAGACCAAACCACATGTACGATCCATTATATATAGCATACCTGAATAAAACAAAGCTTGCTTTGATAATTAAACCATGCAAGCATTAACCTTCCCACCCAACATAGTTATTTCACTTCTCCTATTTTTTCTAATAATTATAAATTACACTGGCATATGTCAAATCTCTGCTCCCAAAGGTTATATAATATTTTAAGTAATAAATAACTTATATAAGTAAAACATACTAATACTGCATGTCTATATCATGAAAAGTAAATGTCTTATTTTAAGTCAGGAGAAAGGTTCATTTCTCCTTGGGTAATTTTTGAGTGAATTTTAGAGTAGGTTTGTTTTTATTTTATTTAATTAATTCATTTATTTTGGGGGAGAGGTTTTTGCTATAGGGTGTGTTCACTCGCCAGAAAGACAGAGAGACAGAAAGCGAGAAATCACCCCCTAGAGGGGATGGCCACGCCACAATCCCTTCTCCTCCATTCTCCTCTCTGGATCTTGGGCACGCACACACACGCACCTGTGAGCTTAAGCCACCGGGTCCAGGACTTGAACCGCAGTCAACTACATGGGATTCCAGTGACATATCCATTACGTCATCGACTGGTCTCGAATAGGCTTGTTTCTAGATTGGTCAGGAAAGTTGAGTCAGATTTTCCTAAGTAGAAGTAGCAAAATGTGTTTTAGACAAAGAAAGTATTAATGAGCAAAAAGCACCGGGATGGAAAATCCAGATTACTCAGAATTCTAGTGATTTCATCCTCTAGTGTTTGGAAGAGTAACTGAGAGATGAAGTTGAGACAGAGGCATGCTACAGCATAGAACCTTGAATCCCAAGCTAAAGCTCTTTACCTTTATTGGCCGAGCTCTGTTAAGCAATGCAGAGGCACTCCCTGTTATTCTTTTCCCTGGCATAACTTGACTGAACCAGAGTTTGATAGACTTGGGAGGGAATTTGTATAGCAGAAATAATGGGATTTTTGAATTTTAAAATAATTCTTACAGAGGCTTTTTAATCTCTCAGTTTATGGCGAATCTAATAATAATGACTTGTTTGAAACAAATCATCTGACCTGGGCAGTACTGCATTCTTATGATTTTAAAAGATTTTGGCAAACTTTCCCCTCATATTGCAGTGTCTTAGCAAACATTTAAGAGGCTTCCCTTGATGGTTATAATTACGCTTCAAAGGGAATAGGCAAAACCAGACATTTACTTGGGCTGGAACTCCTCTTTTTTCCATTGTTGTCAATGTGCAATTCACACTTGCTTATTTCCGTCACATTTTCCATAGAGAGAATAAATGTTCTTATTTAGAATGGTAGGAAAGTCAGTATATGCCAGCAAGAATTTTTACTGCTGTCTGATTTAGAGCTTACTCTCATTTCACTTTGGTTCCTTGTACACACTGTAGCCACATTGCATTCCAGGACCTATTTGAAATTGGCCTATTTTAAGTCTCCTTTTCAACCATCCTTACAATGTGCCCTCTGCTGTAGTCTACCGAGATATTTGGTGTTCATGCAATCAAAAAGCATTACACATTCCTATCCATTCTCAAGGGCTCTTTTTTTTTTTTTTTCTTTTTTAGAGAGAATTTTGCTATAGGGTGCATGCACTCGGAGAGACAGAGAAGCAGAAAGCGAGAAATCACCCTGCGGGGGTGATGGCCAAGCCATAACCCCTTCTCCTCCATTCTCCTCTTAGGATTTTGGGCATGCATGAACACATGCCCACAGTGATTCTGAAGCTACTGGATTCAAGACTCAAACTGCAGTTGACTATGTAGGAGTCCAGCAATATAAATATTCTGCTGTCTGCTGGTCCCTCTCAAGGTTTCTTTTAAACCAGTTTTTTCTTTATTTTTCTTTTTTTTTTTTTTTTTTTTTTTTGGTTTCTTATCAGTTATGAGAGACAGAGAGAGAAGAGAGAAAGAGGCAAGTCCCCAGTTTCCCCACATTGTGACCTACCTCCAGTCTTGGTCAGCCAACACAGGCCCGTGCTCCTGGCATGTACTTAGGAGTGAATCCACTTTCCGTATGGTTTTAGCATCACAGAGCACTCTGTTACTGCTGGGTCATCACAGCTGGCCTGTAGCTTAGTTTTATCTCTGCATGTGAGTCCTCATTTTTTCCTTCAGTAGTCCCCATTACCACACTTCCTCCAAAAAGCTTTATTTTGACACAGACCTCTTTATCCTTCACGACTCATTCTCATACAACTGGATTTTTTTTATTTTTTGATGGGATCTTTCTAGTGACTCTAAGTAAAATTGATTCTAGAAATGTATTTTTTCTAGAATGTCATCACATTGTATTTGCAGTTTGACATGCTAAATCGTGAGCTCTGTGAATGCAAAAATAGCAAGCTGCTTTGAGAACATAGAAGGAACAAAGCCAAATAAACCTGTAATGACTGATAAACATCAACATTCAAAAAATGACATAGAAAATTAGGAAACAGTTTACCTATGACAGTCAAAAGATTAACAAATAAAAATGTAAGTAAATATAAAAACAGCATGTTTTAATTCAAGACTATTTTATGACAATAGGCTCAGCCTGGAGAAATCAATAGGAACATTTAAAAGAAAAGTAAGATAAACTCATGCTTTATCCTTAAGATCATTATAATCATATCTTGTAAATAAAGCTACAAACATGAAGCATTAAGTACATAATATAATGTAGCAAATCAGTACGGATGAATCTTGACATTCTATTTTCTGACTATACTGATTTGACTATTTTAAATACATTTAAAAAGTAGAATCATTGGGAACCAGCAGTTAGCGTAATGGCTATGTCGCTGGACTCCCACGTAGTCGACCGCGGTTCGTGTCCCGGACCCGGTGGCTTAAAACTCACGCCGGGCGCGTGTGCGTGCGTGCCCAAGATCCCGGGAGGAGAATGGAGGAGAAGGGATTGCGGCGTGACCATCCCCCCTGGGGGGTGATTTCTCACTTTCTGTCTCTATGTCTCTCTCTGTCTGTGTGGCGAGCGCAGGCGCCCTATAGTGAAAAAAAAAAAAAAAAACCTCTCAAAAAAATAAATAAATAAATAAATAAATAAAGTAGAATCATGTAGTGTGTACTTTTGTGACTGGATTTTTCACTTACCATAATGTCTTCAAGATTCATTCATCTGTAGCATATCTCAGAATTTTCTTCCTTTTTCAAGCTGAATGATAGTCTATTGTGTGTGCACGCGCATGTGTGTCTTAGCCATCCATCTGTTGAAAGACATTTAGGTTGCTTCTACATTTTAGGTACTATGAGTAATGCTACTATGAACATAGGTACACGATTACCTCTCTGAGATTCTGTCTTCAAATCTTTTGAGTATATGCACAAAAGTCTCACCTACACTGCTTTTTACATTTATTTAATTTTTTCTTTTATGAACTGGAGAGACAGATGAGAAAAAGAAACCCTCAACAGGGTCTTCATGCCATGCTCTATTACCAGGCTTAGCCAGTCCTGGATCATGATACGCACATGGTAGACATTGCAGAGTGCTGTTCCTTTTGAAGCAGTACCCCCCACATAGCCTAGACTTTTGTAATAGCCTTGTCACTGCCACTGCCTTTACTCTCTTAATAATTTTATTGGTACATTTGATGCAATCATTGAAGATGGAATTCTATGTCAAAAATCAATAAGATCTTCATATATTTAGTATAATGACTGGCCAAAATAAATAAGATGAAACTCTATTAAGGCTTTCTAGCAAGTCAAGAAAACAAGAGGAAAGGATAGCAGAGATATGACTTCATATTTAAAGCATGCTGTCTATACCTTCATTTAAGTCAGTTATAAAAGTACTGACTAGGACAGGATTCTATTCCTCCCGGTTACTTTAATTAATCCATCAACACCTTTTGTTTGGTTGTTCAACCAGTTATAGTTGTCTACCCTTATGTCTTTATCCATGCACGTTTGCAGCATTAGAAATCTTATCTAATTCCTTGCTGATGTTCATGTTCATTATGTCTACTGAACATCTAAGATCTTTCTGATCTTTTAGTAATCTTCTCAAAGAAGAAAATGAAGTAACTTTAGACTGTTTTTGTTGCTGTTGTTGCTTACAGCTATGAGTCATGGCATTCTTTCATTGTGTTTCTTTATTAAAATAATCTCTTCTTGAATATTGCCTAAATCAATTTTAACCTGAAACACTTTAGTTTAAAAATAAGAAATTTGAGGACTACTGAAAAATACATATGCAAAATTCTATTTTGAAAATTAAACTCCAGAATAAATCTTGAAAAACATAAAAGAGAAAAATTAAGAAGAAAGAGGTGGAGCCAGCTAGTAGCATCAGAGTTAAGACACCTAGATCCCATATGACTGACATCATAGTTCAAATCCTGGACTTTGAGCTTGAGATAAATGTTGGACATATATGTGCATGCCCCAAATCCCTACAGATGGGGAAATGGAAAAGGGATTATGGTATGACCATGACAATTTCCCATGGAAGGTACTTTCTCTCTCTCTCTCTTTCTCTTTCTGGTGAACATACATACCTTCTGGAAAAATGTTTTAAAAATGAAGAATGAATTACAAATTTTCTTAGTACTGTATTACTATTTATAACATCCATTCACATAAAAAATCTTTATGTAGCAAAATTTATTTTATTACATAATTTGATTTCTCTTGTGGCTAAAGTATTATAAAAATGTACACTGCCTTGACTTTAATGAAACAGGATGGAAAGATAGGGTAGATAATGAAGCAGAGGCAACAGAAGACACAAGTTTTGTGAATTGGATGGAAGTATTAATGTATGAATTATGGTGTATGAATTGTCATTCTTCACTCAATACTTTGCAAAAAGACTTTCACTTATGTTTCTTGACTGTCTATGTACTCTCATATGGGAGGAAGTGAATAGTAGAAACCTTTCCTGCTATCACATTAAGTAACAGGTAAGGCTATAGGGAATTTCCAAGGGAGATGGAAATTTTATTAGAATAAATATGGGAAATCAAATATGTGAAAGGAATGGTGGAAAACTACAGATGAGTAAATGTCTATATGTTTAAAACAAAGAAAATAGGTTTAGAAAGTTGTCTAAACTAATCATATTAATAATCTTGGATATAAATATAGTGGTAATTATTTTAAAATTTTGCTCCATGGCCTAGTGGATAAGCAGCCGGACCCCACATGGCAGATGATGTGTTTTGCGTCCTGGATAACAGCTCGAGAAATATGCCAGGCGTGTGTGCATGCATGCCCAAAGTCCTGAAAAGGGAGAGACAGAGCACAAGGGATTGCAGCATGACCATTCTCTAAGGGGTTGCTTTCTCCTCTCCATCTTTCCCTTTGTCCCTCTCTGGGGAGTGCACACACTCTCTAGAAAAAAATATATATATATATATTTTGAACAATACAAAATAGAAATTTATAAAGTAAAAGATTAATAAGATATATATTCTGTTACATGCCTAGTTTATGTAAGGGGGTCTCTGAACATAAATCCAAAATCCTCCCATGTCGGTCAGTCTCCTATAGTATCACATTTTACCTCAGCACCACCATCTGACCTCAAGAGCACATTTAAAAGAGACTGATCTGAAGGCCAGCAGATGGCATGGTGGTTAAGGTGCCAGACTCTCACATGGCTGACTACAGTTTGAGTCCTAGACCTGGTGGCTTACGTTCCCTCTCTCTCTCTGGTAAGCACATGTGTACTGTAACAAATTAAGTAATAATAGTAATAAGGAATAAAATTAAATAAATGATTCCTTTTTACAAATGTGACTGATCTTACTAAACTCCAGCTCACTTTTGCTATGCCTATGAAAGGCCCATTTTTGTTAAAAAGAAAACCTTTGAAACCATGGCAATGGTCAAATAAAATATATTGCCAAGCCACGGTTCCTCTTCATGCTACCAATTTAGAATGTCTGCCTTACACAGTAAAGAAATGGACTGTGAAAGGTATAGAAATTTGGGTTTCTCATTGCTTCATATGCAGAATGTAGACATGTAGTGATTAAAGTAAAGGACATCACAGGCAAAGGCAACACCATGAATTAAGGCAGGCGGATAGAAATGTAAAGGCAATAAATGAGAAACTCTGGGCAGATTGTTTTGGGAGGTTTGTTGAGAGTGATGAGGAGGAGCAGGAAATAAAATAATATGAGCATATAGGAAAGAAGCTAAGATGACTTGTAGTCCACACAGATTCATTAAGAGCATGGCAGGGCAAACCTGTCCCTCACATTTTATAAAGGTGAGAGGCTTGGGACCACAGTGGGAAAAATATATATATGAATATTGATTTCAGTAGCGTAACCTTGGAGATAAGTGGGTGAAATACCATTGAGCCAATTTTGTTCAACACTACTGTAATGATACTGATAATGTCTGAGAAGACGTGTTTAGATTTAGAGTTGATACATAGCTGGGAGGGAATCACTAGTATGATGACATAGTCTCACCTAAACAATATTGAAAGGCAGAATAAAAAATGTGGTCGAAAATTAAAAAGTTGTTGGGCCAAATCTGTGGCCTCATGGTTAAGGCAGACAGATCTCACATGGCTTACTCTGTGGTTTGAGTGCCAGGTATATTGAAAAATACACCAGGTCCACATACTTGTGTGCCAATTCTGAAAAAAAGGAGATGAAGGAAGAGGATGTAGCATGACTGTTCCCCATAGGGAATGCTTTCTCATTTTCCCTCTCTCTCTGTCTCTCCTTGGGGAACAAAATAAATAGATAAATGAATAAATAAAAATTTTGGAAAAGTAAAGGTTTTCACTATTCATCCACACACAAACAAATGATATACTGTCATTTGACACAAGTGGATCAACCTGGAAGACATAATAGTGTGATAAACCAGGTTATGAAGAGAAAAATACTGTATATCCCCACTCATCGCATATTGAATATTTATATTTTATGACAGAAACTGAAGTATTCACTCAACGGCATAGAACTAGAGTAATGGTAGCTACCAGAAACTGCACAGATGGTGAATGAAGGAGCAGTTCAGGAATAAAATTAGTAAGGGACAGACAAATGCATGTAAACAAATGGGATAGGTTATGTAATGGTCTGCTCTGCCAGACTAAAAAAGGGAAGACAGCACGGATATCAGACACTATAGGGGAGGGGCGTAGGAAAGGCTTAGGAGAAAGTACTTGACAGATTTCAGAATGCAAAGTTCTCCAAAGGAAAAGATGTATACAGCAATACCCTTGATTTGATGGTGATGGAATGCATGGTTTTGAAAAATCTTACTGTGTGCGATAGCTAAGTACCATTAAAAGTGAAGAAGAAATTTTAAAGTGTCCTGGAAAGTTAACCATATACTTTTAAAAAGAGCAGAAGTATTATGGAAGACGTAATGTACTGTCATCCTTGATCTGGTTATCACACATTTTATGCATGATTTAATAAACCATACTGTGCCCCATGAAGACGTGCAATGATGGTGTGTATGCCAGAATTCATAATTTAATAACAATCTAAAGTTGTTTACAATCCAAGAAGTTGATGAAATAAATTGTTGTTTATAATCCAAGAAAGTTAAAAAAATAAATTAAGATGTATGAAAATAACCCAAAAAAAGCTACTCTTATTGAAAATACTAAGATTCAGAAAGGTTAATTAGCATGCTTCAAATTAATCATATGATAATTGGCAAGAGTGGAATGCACATTCCAGTTCTATTCCAGAATTAGTCTATGCTTATATTTATCTATCACATAACCATTAAGTATGAAAGTATTTTGTGTATTTCTCAGGAGAACTTTAGGTCATATTTTGTATTAAGATAAATGTCTTTTAAGATGCTAACCAAAGTCTATGTTTTGTTTCATTCTGATAAAATGTCAACAGATTGGATCTAATACACCAAACGGGGGTCAATCAAATTTTATATGAATTAAAATTTAAAAAGCATCAAAAAATGAAATTTTCTTATTTTATCTGTTCTTATCGTTATTGCACAGTACTATAAAAATTACTTTATTTTGCCAGTTAAAGGTATTTCAATCTCGGTTATCCAATAAAAATTTTCTGATGCCTAGCTTAAAGTATGATATACTACATTGAACAAAATAAACAAAATTTATCCCATTAAATACTCCATTTTACTAAGTTAGTTTTTACTAAGTAAAGTTCTAATAAGTTTTTGTCTCGTCCTCCCTTTTCTTTGGTTCTTCTCATTCCTTTTTATTCCTTGAGATGGCATTTGGGTTCCAGAAGAAACTTACATAATTTCATGAAATTTGCATGACTTTCACCCCTTTTAAGCTGTTTCTTACCAGTTGGTTCCAGGATCTTGGTTTTTATTCCCCTAGGAATTACTGGAGTGTTATATGGTTCCTATGATCCCTCTCATAAGGGCCTGTGTCTCCCCTTACCCCCTTACCTCGTCCTGTTATCTGTCATTCTATGTACTAGAACCCTCTGCTGCATTTTATTCCTTCATCAAGTCTTCCATTTTAATGCCTCTTAACTCAAATCCTCCTTGCTCTGAAAACTTACTTTCATCAGCCTCTCAGGACTCGTTTCTCTTGGGGACTAGGAATTTCAGCTACTTTTCTAATTGCTGCAGCATGAGAGACCCTTATGAAATTGCTGTTAGATTCAAATTTCTAGATAACTGCTTAATTATTGACACTCTATTTCATCTGCATTATGTCAGATGATGCAATTTTTTATCCACTTTCAAAAGCCAGGAATTTTAAATCAAGCCTAAGCATTAAAGTCTAAACTCTGGAACCCTTTTCTTCTTTTCCCAGACCCATCTTCTCAATCCTGGGAAAGGTTTTTCCTCTTTCCTGTGTGATGCAATGAAAGTTTTAATAAAAAGAGTCATCAATCTGAATAAAGACTAGGTTTTTATGAATAAAAAATTCTTGATTTTAGTCTATTTTATGGCTAGGGATGTTTAAAAAGACTGCTTCATAGTTCGATGCTTGATTAGTAAGTTTTTAGATTAAGGTGGTGGCTCTGTTTTTGAACATATGCCTCTATCTCCAGACCTATGCCAAATGGTGAAAAGATTTAAAAGTTTGGAGGAAAAGGACATAGCATCTGAGAAGTAATACATTTTGCTACATACAAAAAATAATGGGGAAAGGAAAAGTCACATGAATAAATAAGATCTTAAAACATACAAACATAGATATGTGTTTATCCTGAACCTCAGACCTAGATGTTCTAAAAGAAATGAAACCACATCTCAGTAGGTGAAGTGATATTATAGAATCAACAGCAAAAATTAAACAATCAATGTTGAACTTACCATCCCTTGTGTATATATTAAATAAAACGTAGTTGATTTTGGGTCTGTTTTCTTGAATGGTTAATATTTATGAGCAACTGTACAATGTTTATATAATAGATTGTATATGGAAAATATAATCTTTCAGTGGTTTTGTCTTTATGCAAAAAGTATAAATATCTCATATTTGGAAGTCAATTGTGTTTTCCCATGTCTCCTTAAGAGCAATGACTTCTACCTTCTTCTTTCATACTTTCTTTCCTTTTACAGTTTACTGTTTTTGTTTTCATGATTCAAGCTATTAAAATTTAGCTATCTTTAAATGATAAGATTCTTAAAGCTTTTTCTGTTTTCATTTCAGGATGTTACATAAAACACAATCCAACTGTTGTCTTCTCCTCTGTAGTTAGAAGACTAGAATTTCATGGAGCCAGTGAATAATTGTCTGTAACTTCTTTATAACCTTCTATTATCTCAACTTCTTATTTAAGGAACTAATTAAGTGATTCTCCAGAGAATGTGTTTTGCCTATTCCTTTAAGATGTATTTAAAAGAAGAGCAAAACCATGGCCACAGAAATCTAACAAAGATAATGACTTAAGATATCATATTTCTTTGACTATACATAAATGCTATAGTGTTCCCTCTCTACATCTATCCAGAATGTGCTAAACTCCCACATTGCCTTCCATGTTTGAAGTCCTAGACCGGGTGGCTTGAAAAATCAGCTGACACATGTGCATGTATACCCAAGATCCTGGGAGGAGAATGGAAGAGAAGGGATTGTGGTGTGGGCACCCCCTCATGCGATGATTTCTCACTTTCCCTCTCACCATCTTATGCGGTGATTTCTCACTTTCCCTCTCACCATCTTTCTATTTCTCTCACTGGTGAATACATGTACCTTATGGTGAAAATCTAATAATAATAAAAAAAAACATTCTATTAAAAACACTTGGGACCAGCAGATGGTGTAATGGTTGCATTGCTGGACTCCTACATAGTTAACTAGGGTTCAAGTCCTAGACCCAGCAGCTTAAAACTCACTTTGGTTGGGTGGGCAGGTGTGTGTGTGCCCAATATCCTGAGAGGAGAATGGAAGAGAAGGGATTGTGGCATCGCCACTCCCTTGGAGGGTGATTTCTTGCTTTCTGTCTCTCTGTCTCTCTGATGAATGCATATACTCTATAGCAAAAATCTTTCTAAACTCACATACATACACACGCACACATGCACACACCCCTGTTGAAAAAAACCTCATGGAGATGTGGGGAAACAAGAAGGAAAAATTGAAGTTAAAGACAGAGTAACACCTGGTGCTGGAGTCCAGCCTTGGTGGGGGTGGGTTGACTCGTCAGAGGCGGTGCAGGAAAGAAAGAAGACTAGGACCTCGGTGCCATTTTTATGCATGTCCTCAGTCGGACACCCCCAGAGATTGCTCTCTGAGGAGTGACAACTGCCAGGAATTATCGTGGCTTTTTATTGGAAATGTGATACATGCAAGAAAATGAGTGAGGGGCTATATGTTTTAATTATTAGTTCAATAGGGATTATAGGTTCCATTCAGGGTTGGATTAAGGGTGGGCCTATTGTGGTAGGTGGGTCTTTATGGAATGCAGTTTTGGGAAAGCAGCTCCAGCAAGCAGAGATAATTATCAGCTCATGCGGCGGCAGCCATCTTGTGATGAAGAGCACGATACTGAGAAAAGAAAATTTTAAGTATAGATATTAGTTTTTATGGATTTTAATAAAGAATGATACTTATATAGTTTTATAGGGATTTAAAACTTAATTTAAGGAATTTTAATTTTAATATATTTATTTATTTCACTTGGTGAGGGCGGGGGTGTCCTGGGTCAGTTTCAGCCTAATCCTATTTTATGTAAAGAAAAGATTATCTTTAAGTTTATGTTAAGTGTATTTTGAAGGGCCTTTTAAAGGTCAAGATTATTTCTGCCTAGATAGAACTTCAGCACACTCTCTATTGTGACCACAGAGATAAAGCATTGTAATTAACGGTAAGTGATTAGGGCCGAGGGGAGTGGTCAGGGGACTTTTGGGAAAATCTAATCACATACTCAAGCAGCCGCCTTGCCAACCTAAGTGGTATTTAAAAGTCAAAAGCTCAAAACAGATCCTGGGGCCCTACTGGATCGAACTCCTCCAACCTGGATAAACAATAACTGAGAGTTTAGAGCAAGATCAAAGAAGCAATGACCCAAAATAAAACTTTGTGGAGAAAGACATTTAAACAAAATTTAGAATGGCCACCATGAATTTTATGATAGAACATGACTGACTACATTTGTTATATTGTTCTTAGCTACTTCTTGATGCCTTTGAACTCTTGTCACTTTCTGCATGAGTTTATGCTTGGATGGACCCTATACTTTCTGGTAACAGGAGCAGAAGGAAAAGGAGAAGGCAAAAGGACAGAGGAGAGATTGGAAATGGGACAGAGAGGAAGGGGCAGGGAACAGCAGCACCTAGAACAGAGTCTACATAATGTTTAGTTTCAAAGAATTGTTCTTTATACTATCTTGTTTAAAAAGAATAAATTATTGAAGATTATGACAATGGCCCAGCTGCAGTAGCATGGCTGCTGAGAGATACTGGGGCTGTATGAGAAGTCTTCAGGTTTGGATCCTAGGTCAATCTGAACATGCCTGATGCACCCACAGCAAGGCTGTGATTCTGGCTGGCTGCAAGGCTGGTGGGTGGCATGGATTGTGGCATGGTGAGACCCTCTCAGGGACACCTGTGTCTCTCTTTATCTCAAAAAATAAATAAACTTATTTTTATAAACTATCATGACAAGCAGGCAAAATTATATACTTTTTTCTTTATTTTTTGTGGATTTCCTAAGTAATTTCCCATTTATTCTGCTTTTATAAATATCCCCCAACTCTTTTTCTATACAGCATTCAAGAAAAATTTAATAGAATTTTTAAATTTTTTCATTAGTATCAAAACTTTTTGTGTCTAACATCTGACCTACAACCTTTTTCAAAGGATTTTAAGTTGAGTGAGTGAGTACCATGTGCATGTGTGTATGTGTGTGCGATATCATACCACCTTTGAGTGAAACCTCCTTTAATATTTAATATTTTAAGCACTGGGGCCAGCAGTTGGTTAAGTCTCTGAACTTCCACATGGCTGACCACAGTTTGAGTCTCAGACCTAGAAGCTTGCTTTCTCACTTTCCCTTTCTCTCTCTCTGCCTCCCTCGAGCAAATTAAAAAGTAATTAATATCAGGGGCCAGCAGGTAGTATGCTGGTTAAGGTACTAGACTCACACATGGTCGACCATGGTTTGAGTCCTGGACCCAGCTGCTTGAAACTCATGCCAGGCATGTGTCCATAGGTGACCAAAATCCCAAGAGGAAAATAAAGGGAAATGGATTGCAGAGTGGCCACACCCCCTGGAGAGTGATATCTCACTTTCTGTCTCTCAGGTGAGCACATACACTCTATAGCAAATATCTCTCAAAAAATAAATTAATAATAAATAAAAACAAATAATTCTTTTTAAAAATTATTTTAAGCACTTATTTTCTCTCCTTCCTATGCCTTTCCTGTCTTTCCTGCCTGTGTTTCTCTCTCCCTATTCCTCTTTTCTTTAAGTTCAGAACGTTAAAAAAAAATTATCTGAGAAACAACTTAAAGGGGATAACTATTTTTATCACAGTCATGCTTCATATTTTGATGAAAACAGTAATATCTTGTTTGATTTTCAAAGTTAATAAAATACATCCACAATTTTCTTGTGACACAAAGGGTGACTTTATAAATTCCTCTTGGCTTCAATCATGAATAAACATTTGATGTTAGCAATTTAAAGAAAAAAAAAAAAAGTGCACGGCTGCACGAGGCTAGGGCCTCTCAGAGAGCCTAGATTTAGTTCCTGAACCAACCAAACAGACCATGTAAGGTGGTCTGTAATCCTTGGGTGGGTTAAAAATTCTCTCTTTCTCATAAATAAATTCATCTTAAATATTGAAATAAATCAAATTTTAAAATACTAATTTTTAGAAAGAAAACAAATACCCTGAGATAAAGAAAATGAGGTTTGGGCTGGCCCATAGCCTAGTGGTTAAGGGAATTGGATCCCTCATGTCTTGAATCCCACCCCAGTGGCTTGATAAACATGCAAGGCATTTGTGCATGCTCCATATTGTGACAGAATTAAGAAATGTAGGAGAAGAGATTGTGATGTGACCATGCTCCATTGGATGGTACTTTTTCCTTCTTTCTCTCTCTTTGTCTCTCTGTGTCTCTCTGTGAGTACCTATGCCCTCTGGCCATTAAAATAAAAAAAAAAAACAGAGAATTATAGCTACTCTGTGTATATATTTGGTCAAGGTGACTACTTTAAAAGGAAACCAATTATTTACAAATATAATTTATGGCTATTTGTACATAAATTGCATTAGTGACTTGTGTTTTATTTGGGAACATTTAGCATGATCTCACATTTTAACTTGTTACATTTTTCTTCATGATATTTTAAATAGCAGTTTATGATTTGAGGCAAAATTTTTCATGACCTCTATAACTGCTATAGTTTTTGTTCTTCTAGAGGAAGTTATGGCATCCCAATATCTACCTTGCAATTAAATTTGCCTTGATAATTAATAGGATTCATCTTGCTTAAATAAAAAGTGTATTTCCAAGGAGTAAAAACTTAAATATATTCATTATGACTACTTTTATTTTTAATTTATACACTTTTTTTTTCTTGAAAGGTTTTTGCTATAGGTCACGTGCGCTCACCAGAAAGACAGAGAGAGACAGAGAGATAGAAAGGGAGAAATCACACACACACACCCCCCCAGAGGGGATGGCCACGCTGCAATCCCTTCTCCTCCATTTTCCTCTGGAGATCTTGGGCACACATGCACACGTGCCTGGAGTGAGTTTAAGCCACTGGGTCCAGGGCTCAAACCGTGGTCGACTACATAGGAGTTCAGTGACATAGCCATTATGCTAACTGCTGGTCCCTATTATGACTACTTTTTAAAAAGACTTATTTATTGTTAGTATTATTTTTTTAATTTGATGTAAGGCATATGCACTCACCAGAGAGTGAGAGCAAGAGAGAGAAAAGAAGTGGGGAAGCAAGCTGCCAGGTGTGGGACTCGAACCACAGTCAACCACAGGGAGTCCAGCACCTTAGCCACCGTACCACATACTAGCCTCATAACTACTTTTTTATTTTACAGAAAAAAGGAAGAAGATCAAATATTTCTCATTTCAAATTATCAATTTGGCAAATTTTAAAAACAAATATTCTTTTACAAATTAAAAACAATACATTGACTTTTCTGTTCTTAACTCAAAAATGGAAAATTATTGGCATTTGACTGCAATAGCAATTTAAAAATTAAGCTGTTTCCTGCACAGAAAATGCTTGTTCTGATGCTGTGACGGTTACAATGTGTAATACTTGTCTCCTTTAGGTACACCTTGGGTGATTAGGACTCTGAAAATCCAAGTTACACCCAAGATTTCATTCTCTTGTGGTTACTCACCTGGACCACAGACATGTAGGACCTGTCTGAAAGAGACATAGGGATAAAGTGGAACTCCACCAGTGAGTCATCCCTTTAATGTAGTGAAACCTTGGAGGGAAGAACTGGGAGGATGTATTGGTTGTTAGAAAAATGCAGGCTACTGGTAGAAAATGACATCCTCTATTAATAAGATCTAAGGTGCGACTCACATAATTGTCCTAATTTTTAAGATTGATGGGGAGCATGAAGCCTTTCGTTAAGCTGGTGACAGGTCCCAATAAATGCCTAAAAGTGTACAGGACTGTATATGGTTTCAGAATGTGATTTTATAAAGAAGGTGGAGATCCCAACTCCCTCGATCATGTCTATATATATATATGTCTGAGGGTATGTTTCTAGTGCTTTCTGGGAAGTGTCTTGACAGAGAATCTGAGCTGGACAAAGCAGCCTTGGTGTGAGTGAGCTACTTGGCACCATGAAAATATCAGGTGTCTTTCTGCTCCTCTCTCTGGCTCTTTTCTGCTTTTTCTCAGGTGAGTTTCTTCTTAAAGTTAAGATGCCATGTTTATACTGAACTTAAAATGACAAGAGTAGTCATCATATTTTAAAATTCTAACAATTTTGATCTAGAAGACCAATTCTAGGAGATCATCACAGTGGTGATGATAATGATTGTGATGGTAAAATGGTGCTGGTAATAAGGACACAAATTACTGTCATTTGTTGAGCATAACCTATATTCTAGAAATGTGCTAAAAGTTTTTATGTAGCATCTCTAATACTTATATCAAGGTATTCATATCCCTATGCTACATATATAAAAGAACGTAAAAATAGTAAGTAGGAGTTGGAATTTGAATCCAGACATCACAGGTGATATTTGTTCCATAACATTGGTCAGGAGGTTGAATAATTTCATGAAATATTAACTTGGCTTTCCAAGAAAAAGGAAAGCTTTCTTTTGCTTAGTTATTATTACAAAAGGACTAAAATAACTGAAATTGAAACAAGGGGAAAATGGAAACTCAATAAAGAAATCCTTGAAAATAAATTATTGAAACTTAGAATGCTTTGTATGTTGTCGGCAAACTAAAAAATGCTTCAGTCAGGAGGCTATCTTCAATGAGCACCAGTCATATATACTATCAATAAGGTGGTTCAAGAAACAGTCATATCCCAAGCCGATGTTTTCACAGGACCCTCTGAATGAACATGGCCATTGTATTTATTTATGTCCCTCCTTCCTCAATATTCTTTCTTATTGTATTGCAGAAGACAAAGCACATGCTAGAGTCTCTAGACCCAAGACCTACTTCCGTATTTTCTACTAATGGCCTGTGTCAACTGGAGAACTATCTCATTTTTCTTGTTTGTGAAATGCTAGAAATGAGATTAAGCCTTGAGATCTATCCTTTTTAATGTATCATTTTCTGTGACACTAGTGGATGAATTTTACTATTATCTAAGATTTTAAATGGCTAAATATGTTACAATAATTTGGTGAAGTTTCAGAGACAGAACCCATTTCCCACTGTAGCTGATCATTTAAGTAAACAAATGCATTTAAAAATATGAAACCATGTATAAAGGCTTTCTGTGATTATGGAGTAAGCTTGACAAGTAATTTCAGATGGTAGTTCAATGAATTGATGAAATGGCAGAAAAAAACAGATATGACTGTCTTAAATAGATACGACTATGTTAAAGTATAGCTATAAAAATAGTCTCAGAGATCAATTGGTATCCTCTTATTGCTTCTTTTTTACAAGGTGGACTGATCTTTAACAGGATCTGGCTGATTAATTCACTAACTTACCAAAGTATACATGCTTCACAGATATCCCAGACAGTATTTAGAAAGACAGAGTGCCCAAAAGGCTTAGTGTTAAAACAAGGAGAGATTATTTTCAGTTCTGGCATTTCCATTTTATAGCTGTGTAACTTTTCTGAGCCTCATTTGTCTCATATGTAAACTGAGAATATAAAAGTACTGCTATAATGGGGATTAAATGAGAAAAAAATGCATGAAAAGTGCTTAAAATAGTGGATAGGCTACAGTAGGTATTCAAAATACCTACTGCCGTTATTAAAATTTAGTAAAAGTGTGTTAGTTTGGACTTAGACATTGTGGGCATTAAACCTAATTCTGCCTTGACATGTTCCATATATGGGACACTGGGCAAATCCCTTCTTTTCTGATCACAGATTTATACGATAAAGAGCTGACTGAAAATTATAATAATGAATTTTTCTAGACCATAAAGTCATAGACTCCCAGGTCCTATCTGGTCTTAAATAATGGAAATTGTAAGTAATTTCTCTAAGTCTATACTTTTAATAACCATGTCATTACTAGTTATAAATCAATGAGGTTGGTAATCCCTGTTGGAAATGTTCAATAATCTCCTTTAAAACTTAAGAGCCTTGTTCTTTCCTTATCCTTATTACTAGAGATCACACTTTGAGGTATTTCCAGCTGTCCTACAAGTACTGACCAGTACTGGACATGGATTCCAATCATCTATACTCGCTCTCATAGAGGTGGCCTTGGGCTGACCTCTGGAAGAGTTTGCTGTGCTAGGAGTTCCACAGGAATAGTCACAGACCAAAACTCAACTGTCCATACAGGATTGGACCTAGGGATTTTTATTATTTCAGTATTTCTTCTTTGTTTATGTATTTTTGTTATGGGGCACATGTGCTTACCAGAGAGAGACAGAAAAGAGGGGTGAGAAAGCAACCCTGAGGGCATGGCCACTTGGTGCTCCCCTCTCCTCTATTCTCTTCTTTGGATTTTGGGCATGCATGCACACACCCCCGTTAGGTTTTTCAAACCACAGGGACTAGAATTCAAACTACTCAGTCAGCTGGTATCCAGCCACCCCAACCACTACACCACCCACTGATCCCCTTATTTCAGTGCTTTAAACCACTGAACTACTTAGTTACAATCTAAAACCATTTAAACAAACATAAAGAGAGAATAGGAGAGAGAGAAACAAGGCAATATATGTGGTCTTCTCCTCTTTTAGAAATCCAGAGAGATGTGAAACAAGAAATGAATCACAGAAAAAAGACTGAGTTGATCCTTACCAGTCTATGTTTGAGGCTAATCTTTAAGGTTGAGTGTTGAGGACAGAAGAGTAATTTCAAACTCAAAGAACAAATAAAAAGTTAATCCCTTTCCTAACTGCCTGTATCAAAGGATTTTGGGGAAAAACTTCGTGGACTAAACCTGAGAATGTCAATGTTGGAGGAGAGGGCTCCAGAGTGAGACTAGAGAACATGAGGTCATTCCCATGGTTCATCGGTGACTAGGCCAGGCCTGTGACATATCTCCAGATCCTTAAACCTTTCTCTTCCACCTTCTCTTAACCTCCAACGTTTTCCCTTCATGTTTCATATCCTTACATTCCAAGTGCCTCCTGCTCACTAAAAAGAGACAGGTATAAAAAGGGAAGCAAAAGGTCGTGACTTCTTGAGATGACTGAGTATTGGGAATGGGTATTGGGGGTTACCCAATTTTGCAACTCCTACCTTTCACTCATTCATTGAATTTGTTTTTCCTCCCCAGGTATCTTCAGTCAAGGAGAACAGGTTGGTACCTATTTTTATCTACTCTTTGACTGGGTGGTGCCTGACTAGTATTCCCTGGCCAATGACAAGGCGAGTGTGTGTGTGTGGGGGGCGGGGGGGGGACAACAAAATACAATATAAATATAAGAATAAAATAGAAAAACAAATTTGCATTTCAAAAAAATGTTAATGTTATAAAATTTGTTTTTGGTCCTGTTCTTAGAAAGGCAATTTCCATTAACTATACATCATTATATATCTTTTATTAGTATTTTTACATTAGATTTGTAATGCATATGAGATTTCTATTGATGTAAGTTGTTTTCAGTTTTTCTTTTCCAAATGGATATCTCTAGACTCTTTATTGAGTAAATTTAGCTTTCTTGCTTGATTTGGATAAAAACAAAACAAAAAAGCAATAAGCAGGTCAGTGCAATTCAGAAGTCAGGTGAAATAATTGTTATTTTTACTTACAATTTCTCTGTGAATATACCATGTTCAGTTTAAAATAGCCTAAGTGCACACACATTTTCATATTTTGAGTAGACATAAATAAAAACAGAAAATTCATGCTCTCTTTCTTATTTCACTGTATGATCAGTGAAATTTGAGTTACTAACTGCAAGCTACTCAGCTCTGAGATATAATTTCCACAACTATAGAAAAGGGATACTGTTCACTTCATAGAATTTCAAATATATTTCATTTACAGAAACCACATGGGCATGTTTGGCAAACTGTAAAAATTTATAGCAAATTAGTTATTAACTAGTCATTAATAAACACTGAGGGCATTAGAACACAAATAACCTATTGTAACAGAATTATTATAGAAATAACTGAAGGTAGACAAAAACCATGATTAATGTTCTGAATTGAACATAGACTATTTCACTTGAATTTAAAAATAGTTCAGGGTTAAAACTTAGAATTGGAATCAATTATCTTTATTGTTAAGATTTCCCAAAATGAATTCCCCAACTCTTACCTTTCTTCTCTAACAAGCAGAAGATACCACAAGGGTTATTTGCTCTGTTACTTCTAGTTCTATCCTTACTGTGAATCTCTGCTTGATTTCAACACTAGTCTTTGCTTAGCCCAAGCATGCCCAAGAACACTTGGCATCAGACTTTCTAGATACTACTGCCAAACTAATTGGAGTTGGCAATTAAGTTGAACAATATTTTTCAACCTTGATTATCCCCACTATACTGCAAAAGACTTTCCCTCCTAATTTTAACATTCAGAATTAGGATAAATTTTATACTAGATGATACCTTACAATTACCTGCCAGTGTGTATGTGTGCACCCTTGTGTATGTGCCTAACTCATGAACACATGTGTGTTGGAATTTGCATATAAAATTGTACATCTCGGGACCAGCAGTTAGCGTAATGGCTATGTCGCTGAACTCCCATGTAGTCGACCGTGGTTCAAGTCCCAGACCCGGTGGCTTAAACTCACACAGGGCACGTGTGCGTACATGCCCAAGATCCTGAGAGGAGAATAGAGGAGAAGGGATTGTGGCATGGCCATCCCCCCGGGAGATGATTTCTCACTTTCTGTCTCTCTGTCTGTCTCTGTCTTTCTGGAGAGCACACATGCCCTATAGCAGAAAGCACTCAAAAAAAAAAAAAATCGTACATCTCAAAGTTGACATACTATGCTTAAATAAGTATGGTAAGATGGTTTATACTAACCATAAAAGGAAATACACAAGGAAAGGACATCAGATCCAGCCAACATATTCTGTATCCTATTTGATAGTAAACTCTGGTAATAAAGCCATTACACGGGGATTTAAGAGATACAGAATTTAATCTTAGCTTCATTATTAACATACAAGTCATCTCTCAAATATGGATCTTTTTTTTTTTTGGAGAGGTTTTTGCTATAGGGCGTGTGCGCTTGCCAGACAGACAGAGAGATACAGAGAGATAGAAAGCGAGAAATCACCCCAGGGGGGATGGCCACGACGGAATCCCTTCTCCTCCATTCTCCTTCAGGATCTTGGGCACACACGCACACTCGCCCGGCGTGAGTTTAAGCCACCGGGTCGGGGACACGAATCACGGTCGACTACGTGGGAGTCCAACGACATAGCCCTTACACTAACTGCTGGTCCCTCAAATATGGATCTTGATTTCTCAAGTTTTACTAGTGTTTTCTAGAGTTTATTTAAAACTTATGTATTGATTCTACCATTTTTAGATAGGCCAAAGTCATATGGTCTGCTGGCTTAAGATCATCTGGGATGCTTTATAAATATACAGGTCTCCAGGAACCATGCAGAAACATTGAGTAATAATTATAGAGAAAGGAAGTTTTGAATCAGTATACAAAACAATTATTTGGATGACACATATACACCATAAAAGCTGAGCATTTTCTCTAGGTAAGAGAAATGCTTATTCACTGTGTTATTTGTCTCCTCTCTTCTCATTACCTTTGCTTTTCCATTCCTATGATGAAGATTTAGATTCAATGATCTCTAAATCCCCTTCCTGTCCTAAATGTCTGAGCAACAGTTTCCACAACTATATAACATTATGAATCAAGCTGTCCTGCCAAGGCTGCTATTTCTTCTCTACACAAATATAAAGGTCTGGGAAGGTGCCACCTTTCAAGGCTTCCATTTCTCTTCTGCATGATTGGAGAAGTTTCAGAAGTTGAAACGAACATAAGGAACATGCCCGCTCAAGTCTCGTTCAACAAAGACAAAAGGAAGTAAAATTTCCTCCAACACTAGTTCATTCTTCTCATGCCAAGAATTCTCACCATGATGAAATCTGATGAGAGATTATGGTTAGCAGTACAAATTACATGCTTTTAAAATTTTCACCTTCTTTCAAAAAATGATTATTCAAGCTAAACAAAAGCCTGTTCCCAGACTTTTTAGAACTCACGTGGCAGTGAAATTTTCCATGTGAACATAAATTAGTAATGTGCTGCTGACTCTTTAATTGTCCAAGAAAATGAGTTAAGTAACATAATAGTAAAATAAAGTTACTATTTACCATTGGTAACTCTTAGTGTTTTTAATTTTTTCTTATCAATCTGCTTAGGCACCATAACCTCAGAGTCATTTTTATTAATAGTCTGTATTGGAACAAACAGAACAAGCCTCTCAAAGGCAGTGTTTGGTGTACATTATCTATCAATATAACCTTTTTATTAGTAGTATTAATATTTACATTTAATCACGATACATCTTTACATATTACAACATGGCTTTTCTCAACACAAATACAATGCATATCAGGCAAAGACATTACCATATACATTATCATCAGCAAATGACTTTTCATTTTTGTGTCAATTAAATAAATTATTTATTTCCTCTGTTTCCACCTTCCCTTCCCCTATTACCCACCCATGTATTTATTACCTGTATCTTTACTATCTCTGGTATCTACAATTGCCCTCCCTGCAGAAACTGCACTGTATAGCAGAAACTTTCAGTTTCAGTTTCTGCTATACAGTACAGACATTTGGTATACAGTGAGTGGGGACATACAAAGTATGTCTTTCACAGTCTGGCTTGCTTCACTTAGCATTAAGTCTTCCATACTCATCCGCTTTGTGTCAAATGTCAGGGTCTTGTTTTTTTTTATGGCTGAATAGTATTCCATAGAGTACATATGCCACATTTTTTTTAATCCTCTCATCTGATTTGGACATTGGGGTTGATTTCATGTCCTAGCGATTGTAAATAATAGGCATCCCATGGTGCCACATTATCCTTAATCAGCATTCAAAAGCTATGTTGTGGTACCAGCAGTCAGCCTAATGGCTGTGTCGCTAGACTCCCATGTAGCCAACTGTGGTTTGAGTCCTGGACCCGGTGGTTTAGATTCATGCAGGGTGCATGTGCGTGCGTGCCCAAGATCCCAAGAGGAGAATGGAGGAGAAGGGATTGCAGCTTGGCCATAGCCCGTGGTGGGTGATTTCTCGCTTTCTGTCTCTCTCCCTCTGTCTTTCTGGCGAGTGCATGCACCCTATAGCAAAAACCTCTCCCCACAAAAAAAGCCATTTTGTCATACATGAGAAATCAGTTTGAGCAGTACAATTTTCTGAACTAATAATGTACTATATTTCTTAAACAAAACTTATGATGAAAACAGTTTAGAATAAGATAACCTATATCTTATGTAGGAAGGATTTGAAATTACAAGGAAAAGGAGGCAGAATGAGCATCACTACTGAACTGATTTAGAAAAGAAATAAAGAAATACTGAGGGCTAGTACAGGTAGCGAATTTTAAATTGAAAAGACTCAAAGAAACATTAAAGTTGACCCAAGAGAATAGTGATAGCAATGATTTACTTTGAGGGCAGGTAGAGAATCTGAAGAATAATACTGTCATTAAAAAATGGAAAATTTAGAATGAAAAACTAGTTTTGGAGGAAAAAAATTAAACACTCTATTTTCAACATCAATAACTCTTAAGTATGAATCAAGTTATTGACTAAAGGAGTCTCGTGACCCTCTGACAATTGAGAAAGAGTTTGAGATACTGATCAAAGCTCAAGGGCAAAAGTATGGTCTTTCTTAGTAACACCTGTCCAGCTTTTGTTGGACAAAAGTTGTGTGTGTGCATGTTCAAAATCCTGACAGATGGAGAAATGGAGGAGAAAGATTGTGGTGTGATCGTGCGTTACTAAGGGTGCTTTTCTCTTTCTCTCTCTCTCTCTCTCTCTCTCTCTCTCTCTCTCTCTCTCTCTCTCGTGAGTCATACACCCTCTGGCAAAATTAAAAATAATAATAATAAAATGTCAGACTAAAATGTTAAGCATTTTGAGTCTTTCATTGTCTAAACAAACATATAAGCTCTGTCTTCCAGTCAAATTCAGTGATGTTGCTTTTGTCATTAGCAGAGATGACAAATCTGAGTACTAACTAAAGTGTCACTAAATTCGTTTTAGAAGGTGCAGTTCTTTGAAGGACCAGAAGGGGTCAGACTGATACTGAACACTGGCACCATGTACCTAAGCTATGTCTCTCAAAGCTGGAATTGTTAAGCAGATAAAGGGAGGATATTATTAAATTCAACACTAAACAACATAAAACAATAAAATAGATGTCACTAATACAGGGTAAACAATAATGGGCTCCAAAAATTCTAGAATGTGATACAATTTACATTGCTAGTGTTTATAATAGAAATCTTCCACATAGTGCCTGATACTTTATAAAGTATTTTCACATTATAAATTATTACAACAACTTTAGAATATAGACGCTGCCAGCCCCCTGTCAAATACAAAGACAAATACGAATTCTATGGGATGACTCTCCCAACATTACAGAGATGTTGGGGCATTGTCATTAGAGTCAGGAGGACTTTACGTCTCCTGAGTCTTCCAAATGCTTCATGGAGTAAACTTCGAAGGAGGAAACTCCCAGTCTAGGTTTGTTCCGACTTCTACTGAGAAGCCAGTTGTTTAGGTTCTATTTAAAGTAGACCAAAACAAAAATATTAAAGAGGAAAGGCATGACATTCAGACAGTTCAGTGAACTTCTCCGCAAGTTGTGGGAACTGTGATCTTTTTCTAGTCCCAACTCTGATACCCTCTTGCCTCATTCTTTGTCTTATAGATTTCTGAATGATGTTACAGTGTTATTTTTTTACCTTCCTCAATACCTGGGACCCACAGAGAGTCACCTGAATTTCCTAATGACTGAAGGGGACACTTTCGATGGAAAATTGGACAAAAGTTGCTATTTCTCCCATTCAGCCAAAGAGCATATGAACTTTAAGTTACTTTCCTGAAAATAGTCACAACTGAAACTTTGACCATCAAAGGTATTAAGGGCCCTCAGAGAACATCAAATTTCATGGTGCTGATAATTTTCTCTGAGTTATAGACAACTTTCAGAGATATAATCAGGATAGGCTTACAATAAGGAGGTTATTTTCTGTATCCCTAATCCAGAACTTACTCAGATATTCCACAGTGACTGTACAACTCTTCTTACATGACCATATTTGAATTTTATGACAACTAAAATCTAGGAATGAAACATGAAAAATGATTTTTGCTCGTTAGGTTTTTGGTTAAGAACACTAAGGGATAGATATTGAATGCCTTGTCTGAAAGAACACAGCTAGTCAATGCTGTGACAAGTTCCATGACATGACATACTTCTTGGTTTACTTTAGGGATCATCAAAGCCCAAAGCAATTTAAAAGTAGGAGAGGTATCTGTTCTCACAAAGTTTGTTCACATGCAAGTTGATTGGCTTGGTTTTATTTATTAAAATCCTTTGCTCATCCTAGTTACCTTCTCAAGGACAAAGGAAGGGAATAAGGAGTTTGAGGAGGAACAAAAGGGGTCTAGAAATTCTCCAAGTACATGCCCTCCCCAAGTGCTACCTCCATAAAGAAAAAAGAGATTGGGTCACAATACCAGAAGGCAATTCCCAGGGAAAGGTGTCTTAAGGAGTGTCTCCTCTGAGTAAGGATCTCTTGTTTTGTCTTTTTCTCACTGTCCTGACTCTAGACACATACATATTTTTCATGTTAAACAAATAAATGTTTAAAATATTTTTTGTTTTATCTATAATTGACACATAATTGCATAGGTTTATAGAGTTCAGTGTGATGTTTCAATGCATGTGTGAATTGTATAAAGATCAAATCACAGTAATTAGCGTATCTGTCACCTTGAACATTTATCATTTCTCTGTGATGATAACTTTTAAAATTCTCTTTTAGTGATCTTGAAATATATTGGGTTGTTGGAAAAGTCATGACATATATGCATTAAAAAAAAAAAGAAAAATACTTCATGACTTTCCAACCACCCAATACATTATTTTTAGCTGTAGTAATTTCACTGTATAATAGAACATCATGACTTATTCTTCCTAACTGAACTTTGTACCCGTTTAGCAACTTTTCATCATACTCTCCTCCTTGTCACTAGTAGGGCACCTAGGTACCCTACCCACTGCCCCAATGGCCTCTAGTAACTACTATTCCGTTCTAGTACTCTGAGATCAACTTTTAGATTTCATACATGAATGAGATCATGTGGTATTTCTCTTTCCATGTCTGACTTATTTCACTTAACATAATGTCCTCCAGGTTCACCCATGTTGCTGCTCAGAAAAGAATTTCATTTTTTTTAAAGGTTGAATGGTATTGTGTGTGGGTGTCATTGATGGACATATAGGTTGATTCTATATCTCGGCTATTGTGTATAGGACTGCAAGAGACATGGGAGTGCAGATCTTTTGTCCACATACTGACTTCATTTCCTCTGGATAAATACTGACTAGTGGTACTGCCGGATCTTATGGCAGTGCTATTTTTAGTTTTCAAGGAGCTTCCATACTGATTTCCATAATGACTGTACTAATGTACATTCCCATCAGCAGAAGACACATATATTCCTGACTGAGATTCCCTTTCCACAGCTTCCACTTCGCCTGTGTTTGTCTTACTGTAGCATTTATCACACATGGTGCTATGTTCTTCCTCTTGGGTTCCCTAATACAAATAAAATGATGAATTTATTGAAAGAGGGTTTGTAACTTACTCCTTTTTGTATGACCAACATTCAGAATTTTATCTTCCAAGTTTTAGTTACCCACTATGTGCTTGTGGAATAAATGAAATAGGAATGGTGATACTGTGGTTGAGAGGTTTTTTTTACTCAATTTTAATATCATAAATGTATAACTTAATGACTTAAATACAAAATACATTACATTCACTTGAGAGAAAAAATTCTCAGTGGCTTATAACCCTTTTTATACATTTGGAAACCAAGGAAAAGATTACTGTTTGAGAAGTATTATGAGAGGTAAAATTAGTTTTCAGAGCACGAGGAAAATTGAAATTGTACTATAAAAAGCCTAGGCATCTTCTATCCACCCAAGCCCTAAGAAGATTTCTGGTAAGCACTGTACTACTCAATCTAAATAGTGGAGCATGATACATTTCAACCAAAACATATATTGTGTAGTCTCAGGCACCCTGAACCTGACATTTGTGGTAGTATTTCTTCACTTAATTGTATGACTCTTTTGTTGAGTATTTTCTCACTTTATCAGTGCATAATGATTTGTTAAAATGTTAAACAAATGCTTAAACTTTCCCATAATAAACTACTTTTTAAAAAATAAATTTGATTGTGTGAATATAAGGTACAAAATATTATGCAGTGAAATATATATAGGTAGTAAATAGGTTATATAGCAAATTAACATATCCATCATCTCATCTAGTTACTCAAACTCAGTGATTATATAGTAACAATCAACCACAGGAGATGTTGGAAATTCTGGATCAGCAGTGAGAAGGAATATATTTAAACAATGGTAAACTTAATTTTCTTGATGACAGGTAGCCTCATCTGTCAACTGGCTAATACAATATTGTTCACTATACTTCTCACAGTTATCGCTATGCTTAACTGAGGTAATATATGTGAAGGCGGATTCAATATTAAAGTAACTGATAATATTGATAGCATTTGAGAATATTAATTTAATCATAAATATGATAATGTAATATATTTCCTATAATGTGTTTTCTGTGTCTCAAAGAAAATTTCTCAGTTATATTTAATGTATGGCACTTAAGCTGATAAGGAGAATTATTTTCTATTTCAGAATACCTTATGTCACAAATAAATATAAATAACACATACATATAAGAATATTCAAATGGTTTATGGAAAATGCATAGTATGAATAAAACTATGCATGGATTTCAAAATGTTTTTGCACCAAAATAAACAGGTATTTTAATTCTATTTTTCCTCAGACTTTTTGAAGTTCTCTTGCATATGTATACGTATATCTATTATAAAAAATTTTGAAAGTTTGTTGTCCAAAGCTGCTATTCTGAGAAATAGTCACATAGGCAGAATGCACTGATGTCAATATCACTATCCTTTGTTAGATTGACTGTGGTGAGTTCCGTGACCCCAAGGTCTACTGTACGAGGGAATCTAACCCCCACTGCGGCTCTGATGGCCAGACATATGGAAATAAATGTGCTTTCTGTAAGGCAGTAATGTAAGTATTACAGTCACCAAACTTGTCCCTTGCGAACACAACCTTCCAGAATAAGACTAAGATGTGTTCCTTGAGGTATTCTAGAAAGTTCGATCTATACTTCTCCATAAAAGTGAAGAATTATGCTTTAGTCAAATGGATTGAAACATATGGGTCAAAAGCAACAAGAAAAAATTCTGTAATCAATTATTTCAAAACAATCTGAATTGATTTACTTTGCTATTATCATTTTTTATTCATCTTAGGAAAGTTTTAACAATATTTATATATCTATTATGTAATAATAACTTATATCTAATAATGTTGATACATTCTTATGTTTTTATTTATACTTAATTTAAATTTTCAATAAAAATTTCACTACATCATGAATTCTTGTCCACATTTACATATAACATATCTGACTTTACATATTACATCTGACTGACTAATACTAAATGTCTTACAGCAGAAGGTCAATAGGGTAACACCAGATTTAAATTGATAGGCATATACTACTAAAAGGGCCTGAATTTGTGATCTTCTACAAAATGCCAGATATCTAAATAATTGGTTCAACTTCCCATATTTTGTCAGGGTAGAACTATGATACTGTAGTCTACCATTATTTCTCCTGTCATTTCTACTCTTTTCAATTGTATTTAGTATCAGAAAATCAGCAATAAGTACCAAAGGTCTCTTCTGAAAACTCTGAGATTTGTTTGTTTATTCATTCTTTCCACAGTTAGGCCAGATGTCACCTCTGAGTACATTTAATTAATCTCTGCCTAATCATAGTCATGGATATTTATAGCAACAAATGATTTTATAAGTCATGCAGTAGCTAAATCTGTTTTCAACTTCTGTGATTACTTATGATGTTGCACTGAACATATGTTGTCTTTTTTTTTTTTTTTTAGGAGGAAAAGTGGTGGGAAGATTAACCTAAAGCATCAAGGAAAATGCTGAATTCAAACCAGTGTTTCGTACTGGCTTGTCAACTTTCTCATCTTTCTTTTTTCACTTTCACTTTTATTTTTCTCTGGCCGATTTAGAAAATCATCTTCTACTCTGCCTGGGTCTTGGGTAGTTCAATGTATGGATATTTCCCTTGATTCTTTTGCCAATAAAGTAAATTCTGTAAAAGCATTGATTGTGTTTTTATGTGGAGATCAAGAAAACATACAGATACAACAAGGAGTAATTGACCTGGCATAAACTTGCACCAGGAGATCTGTTTTCCCATTCTAAATCAACCACCAAGTCACTGAGGCATCTTGGGAAAAACCTTTGTTTTCTTATTGGATTCTCCATGTAGGTAAAAGGATTCTGACAACATGACCATGTAATGTTTACAGATGTTTAATAATGTCTATTATTTAAGTATTAGATCACATAATATTGGTTATACTAAATTTCAAGAAAAGTATTTTATATAAAAGCAAAACATTTGTCCTCTACAAACCATAGTTGTCTTATCTCTCTGGAATGGTAGATTTAGACTGTACAATCTCTAAATACAAATTTCTTGGCTTTCCAGAAATATCAGTGTCTACTAGATAGATATAAGTAAATAAATATTCAATAAGTAGTGAATATTTTATAAATAGTGAGTATTCAATAAACACTGAATACTTAATATATTTCTAGAAACCTATATACTTAAGAATGTAGTCAATCTGAGCTTAATTGTGAAATGAGATAACTCAGTGACGCATTAGAAATGCCAAGGCCCAAAGAAAGAACTTGACAAAGAAAAAAGTTCTAGTTAAAATACAAAAGGTTAAGGCTTGGCTCTTTGATAACCAACCCAGTTGCCATATAACTTGCTCAATCCTGTGAAGACACCCAAGTCAAATATATAAATATCCCATTCTGAGACATCCAAGGAGAACTTTTGGAAACTCTTCATTTCAGCACTTTGTGTGTGTGTGTGTGTGTGTGTGTGTGTGTGTGTTTAAAGAACACCTTACAGGGAAAATCACACAGAATACATCTCAAAATATATTTACAATATTATATTTATAGCCATCACTCCATTGACAAACACTTACTAAGTGCTTACTCCGTGAAAGACAGTCTTCTGGGTGTTTATGGTACAGCTATAGATGGAAGTGAGAAAAGCCAGTGATCCTTAAATACTTAATAATGTTTGCATTACAGCAGGGAGAAATAGACAAAAATAATATATGTAACAAATAAGCAAATGACTAGTAAGGTAAAAGGTGATAAAGGATATAAGAAGATTAAGCAGAAAATGGTCACCAGGATGAGAAATGCGTAAGAAAGGATGGATAGCCAACCATGCACATAAGCAGTGGTTACACCTGGGGAAAACCAGTTGGGGAAACTAGTTTAGTAATTATCTTGGAGAAGAGCAAAAAGAGATGCAAGAACACAATCCTTAAGGCTGATGCACACCTGATTTGTTGAAGGCTTAGGAAGAATGCATGTGTGTTCTCCAGAGAGACAGAGAGAGGGAGAGGGTTACAGGACTGGTCCCAGAAATAATGCATCTCGTAGAAAGAGTCAAGTCACATACCAAAAAAGAAAAAGTCAAATTATTTAAGGATTTGGGTTATAGAGATGTATCCATTTGTCAAACATAAGTAAAGGTACACTTAAGATTTATCCATATTACTGGGCCAGCAAGAGGTATGATAGTTAAGGTGCTGGACTCCCACATAACCAGCTGTGGTCCAAATCCTAGACCCAGTTGCTTGAAAATCACACTGGGCACATGTGTGTGCATGTGTGCCCAAAATCCCAATAGGAAAATCGAGTACGAGAGATTGTAGTGTGCCCATCCCCTTTGTGGGGTGATTTCTCACTTTCCCTCTCTCTGGCGAGCACGTGAGCCCTATATCAAAACCAAAAAAAAAAAAAAAAAAGATTTACACATATTACAGTTTGTAAATTTTACAACAAAAAATGTTACAACTATAAACATTTAGTGAAATCTTAACTGAGAACATGCATAGTTACGTTTTAGAAGGAAAGTATTGATGTCTGCAATTACCTCTGAATTGCATTGAAGATACACGAATAGATAGAGAGATGGGTAGAAATGTGACAATATATGTGCAGAATCTAAAATATATGTTAAATAATTAGAAACAGAGAGCAGGATGGTTAAGAATTGTTACCAGGTCAGGGATGGGAAGAAGTAAAAAGGGTACAATTTTACAGTTGAGAAGGATAAGTAAATCCAGAGACTCAATGTACAAAATGAGGACTATAGTTAATAATTTTGTATTATATTAAAAATTTGCCATAATAGGTTTTAGGTGCTCTTACCATACACACAAAGGCAACTATGGAATACAATGACTATGTAAATTTGGGGGCTGTAATAATAAGTTCATTATTCATGTGTATAGCAAAATATGTATACAAAAACATACATTGGTTTGTCTGTGGAGTTGTGGCATATTTTTGGTTTTTATGCAAAAATGCATCATAACTTTGCTGATGACCCAGTGTATTGTACATATATACAATAAAAACAAATTTTAAAATAAGTAAGTAAAATGTTAATGGTACAACCTAGGTTTATAGGGGTTTGCTGCAAAATTATTTTAATGTTGCTATACATGTTACATTTTATAAAGTTTTTGACATTTAAAAAAATTTTTTAAATGTCAAATATGCACACACCCACACAGTCTGCCAGCGAGATCAGATATGCACAGTTCTATTTAATGTCCCTTATAACTGTGATAACCAGGACAGAACACACTGTTGCAGTTGGGTTTGTACTCATGGCTCTGAAGCATAGCAAGATACTAATTTTATCTTAGCATGTGTATCTATCATTAGACCTTCAGATGACAATGGTAACGCTGCTAAAATTGGATCACACTGAACTTTAATTGCTAACTTTCTTTGGACACTTTCATTCTCTCACACCAATTGTTGCCAAGTCACATCTTTCGCAGTTCTTCCCTTCTTTCTGTCTTTTACTGATAAATCCAAGGCAAAAGTGATGTGGTATGTCAATAATCAGGTTTGAGTGAAGGAATGTTCTTGGAGGCCTGTACGTCTGTGACAATGTGAAGGTTTCTTGAAGTGAAACACACACACACACACACACACACACACACACACACAGAGTGAGAGAGAGAGA
The DNA here is from genome assembly GCF_000334495.1 of Tupaia belangeri chinensis. Taxonomy (NCBI): domain Eukaryota; kingdom Metazoa; phylum Chordata; class Mammalia; order Scandentia; family Tupaiidae; genus Tupaia; species Tupaia belangeri. The sequence continues at coordinate 4,123,923 of NW_006159703.1, forward strand.
GAGCGAGTGAGAGATACTACATGGAAAAAAGAAAGGCCAGAGAAAAAACTGACGAAAGTGGGCGAGTCAGGTGGCATGGTGGCTAAGTTGACTGGATCCCACATGGCAAACTCTGTGGTCCAAGTCTCAGGCCTGATGGATGGAAAAACATTCCAGGCACGTGCCCAAAATCCAAAGAGGAGAATGGAGGAAAAAAAAAAAAAAAAGAGTCGTTCTCTCCCAAGAAGTCCACACACACCCTACAGCAAATTTTTATTTTTTTCTTTCTTTCTTTTTTTTTTCTTAGGGAGTATGTGCTCGCTGGAGAGAGAAAGAGCAAGAGACATAGAGAGTGAGAGGGAAAGTAAGAAATCACCTCTTAGGGGAAATGGCCAGGCTACAATCCCTTCTCCTCCATTTTCCTCCTGGGATCTTGGGCATACACACACATGCGCTTGGTATGAGTGTTAAGCCACCGAGTCTGGGACTCAAACCACAGTTTACCATGTGGGAGTCCAATAATGTAACTGCTATACCATCTCCTGGCCACGGAAATATTTTTTTAATTAAACAAAAGTAGAAAAGACCAGCTAAATTTAAAACTGAGTTTATTCATCACTAATAATGTCAATTAGCCTATTTACTGCGTATAACCCAGATATATCATGACACTTAAATTTGGTGATAGTCATGAAGTTGCAGTTCCATTTTATAAAAGAGATACAGAGATTTAAATGATTTGTCAACAGTCACACAGTCAACAAGCTGCGGAGTCTGCGTTTACACTCAAGATAGTCAGTTTCATTTTCCTGAACTAAATACCCTATGATCATAAAAATTTTTGTTGAGCCGGAGATATTGATTCTTTATACTTGGGGAATCTGAAATAAAAATATTCTAATTCAACAAGGGCTTAAGCAGATATATAAAGAGGGTAATAAAAATGTGCTGCAATTCCTAACATATACATTATTATGTTATTTTTATGATGGGATTATCATTTTGGCCTGAGAAGGCCTGGTTTCAAATGAGCTAACTCTGAACTAGGCTTTTAGTAAACTGCTTTCTTTCTTTTTTTCTGAATTATTTTTCCTTTAGCTTTCTTTTTCCTTTCAGAGCTAGCATCTGTGGCTTTTCAAAATTAGATTAAATTATATAGATTGATTTTCAAAATGATGGTTCATTTCAGGTCCAAAGTTTAAGAGAAAAATAGGCAGAACAGACTTCCCCACTTCATTTGAAAAGATTTAAATCTAGCAAGAAAAAGGTATCCTTGAATGGCCTAGTTTGGCTCACTACAGCTACCCTTTAGATTTGATAAGATCTGTATCCTAAAAGAATGTAAATAATAAAGCACAATTTTGTGCTTGCCGAGAATCACTATCAATCACTTTGCGTAGCACTGTCAGCTTAAAGATATTAAGTTTTCCAAACTTAATAATAGACATCTTCGCATGTATTTAGGTCTTCTCTAGTCTCTATCAGTAGTGATTTGTAGTTTTCAATATATAACTCTTTCATCATCTTGATTAAATTTATTTCTAAGTATGTTTGATTTTGTGAGTAGCATCAAAGTCTATTGTAAATAGACTTTTTTTTTCTTAATTCCCTTTAGTTTGTTACCAATGTATAGAAACACAACTGATTCCTGTGTCGATTTTGTGTCCTGCAGCTCTGATTCTTTTATTAGCTCTAAACATTTATTTTTGAGAAATCTTTAGGGTTTTCACACATAAAGTTATGTCATCTGCAAACAGAAATAATTTCATTTTTTTTGTCTATTTGGATGCCTTTCATTTCTTTCTTTTTTTAAAAAAAGATTTTTTTTCCATAGGGCTTGCATGTGAACTCGCTAGAGAGACAGAGACAGATGGAAAGTGAGAAATCACCCCCAGAGAGATAGCCATGCCGCAATTCCTTCTCTTCTATTCTTCTCGTGGGATTTTGGGCACACACACACATGCACCCAGCATGAATTTTAAGCCACTGTGTTCAGTATTCAAACCACGGTTGACAGTGTGAGAGTCCAGCAACACAACCATATGCCATCTGCTGGTCCCTCATTTGTTTTTATTATCCAATTGCTTTGGCAAGAATTTCCGATATTACATTAGACAGAAGTGGTGAAAGTAAGCATCCTTGTCTTGTTCCTGATCTCAGGGGGAAAGCTTTCAGTTCTTCACCATTGAGTTTGATGCTGCCTGTAAGTTTTTTGCATATGGCCTTTAGCATATTAAGGAAGTTTAATTCTGTTCCTAGCTTATTAAATATTTTAATAGTGAAATCATGTTAGAATTTTGTTGAATGCTTTTCTGCATCAACTGAGATGATTATAAACTTTCTTTCCTCTTTTGCTCTATTAATATGGGATATACAAATTATTGATTTTTTTTATATATGAACCATTCTCGCAGTCAAGACTAGATCTTGGTATATGATCCTTTTAACATGATGCTGAATATGGTTTGCTAGTATTTTGTTGAGAAAATCTTTTACATGAATATTCACAAAAGATACAGGTCTATAATTGTCTTCTTTTTATATAAAGTCTTTGGTTGTCTGTGGCATCAGAGAATTACTGGTCTTACAGAATAAATTTGGAAGAGTTCCCTTTTCTTCAATATTTGAGAACATAATATTTCATATTATCTCTAAACATTTGGTAGAAATTGTCATGTAAGTTATCCAGTCCAGTTTTTTTTTTCTTCATTGGAGTGTTTTGTTTGATTGAATATCCTTTCTGGTTATACAGGTCCAATGAGATTTCGTTTCTTCATATATCAGTTGTGGTAGACTGTATAAACTTCCAGAAGTTTATCTCCTTCATTTATTTTATCAAATTTATTGGCATACAATAATTCCTAGTATTCTCTTACAATCTTTTTATTTTTGTAAAATTAAGAATAATGTTTCTACTTCTATTTCTGATATAGTGATTTGAGTTTTCTCTTAGTTTATCTATGGCTTCAAAAATTTTGTGTGTATTTTCAAAGAAACAAGTTTTTTGCTCAATTTTTCCTAGTGTTATTCTGTTCTCTGTTTAGTCTATTTTTGCTTTAATCCTTACTTTTTCCTTCCTTTGGTTAGCTTTGGATTTATTTAGATTGCTTTTTCATATCTACTTCCTTAAGTTGTACAGTTTTCTGATTGTTTTGAATTCTTTTTCCTTTTTTAATGTATTAAGACAGACATTTTATGAGTCTTGATTTTGTTATGAAAATTGGCTAGTAACACATGTTCTTAATAGGTTTATTTTTACCATAGAATTAATACTTTTTTTTTTTTTGATAGGTTTTCACTATAGGGCGCTTGCGCTCGCCAGACAGACAGAGAGAGACATAGAGACAGAAAGCGAGAAATCACCCCCCAGGGGGTATGGTCACGCCGCAATTCCTTCTCCTCCATTCTCCTCTCCGGATCCTGGGCACATAGGCACATAAGGCACGTGTGCTTACCAGAGAGACAGAAAGCGAATAATCACCCCCCAGGAGGTATGGCCACACCACCGCAATCTTTTCTCCTTTCTCCATTCGGGATCCGGGCCTGAGTTTTAAGCCACTGTGTGCAGACTTGCGGGGGGAGGGGTTGTCTATGCGGGATCAAAGAACGTAACCCTTACGCCATCTACTGGTCCCAGAACTAATACTTTTTTGTTTCTCTCATTTTGCCAGAGGGTATGTGCGCTCAATGAAGAGAGAGGGAGAGAAAAAGAAAGCAAGCACACTCCATGAGGACTAGTTTCCCACAATCTCTTCTCGTCCATATCGCCCTCCTTTCAGGATCTTGGGCATACACACACGTGTGCGTGGTTCCGAGCCTCCTGGCTCTGGGAGACAAATCACTGTCCGCCATGTAGGATCCTGGCGTCTTGACCACCATGCCACAGGCTGGTCCACAACTAATACTTTTTACTTTTCATTTTTTGCTTTATTTCTTTGGGCAGGGATACTATAATAGTAGAAACCTCGTCAATCTTTCTGTAACTGATGAATCCCCACTATATAAGGCAACAAGTAACCACATATAATGTTAATAAAAATCTATGAGATCAATAACTTAAATTTCACATATAACCAAATTTATATCAGGATTTTATTGCAGCTTCATTATACATAGTATAATGTATGAAGAAAGTTAAAACACAATCAAATGTCTGCAGAATCCACACTGGAGTAAATTATCTGGTCATAGGAGATTGGTAATGATGAGACATATGACATGCTAGCAAAATGTTCCATCAAAAAACTATGGCAACAAAGACAGGACAGAAACAACGTGAACTGATCATGAACTGATTTCAGTCCAAGTATCTCCAGTTTATAACCAATGCATCAGAAAACCAGTCTTTATCACTAAAGGAAGACAGGTTCTAATGCCAAGAATGATTTTCAAATGTGCAGGAGAGCATTATACAACTTAAAATGTTTGGAAAAACATAATTTGATTATCAACTTATTAAAAAATAAAATGATACAACTAAAGCAAAATGTTTACCTAAAAGGGTGCAGTATAAAAATTAAAGATGGGTTAATGTTCAGGAATGGAGTGAGGATATAAGAGTAGATGGAGAAAACTAGTAGTGGAAAGTAGAGAAAATTATAATAACTCTCAACTTTGTTGCTAAAGAAAAGTATAAAAGGAGCCGGCAGGTGGCATGGGATTAAGGCAGGTGGATCCCATGTGGCTTACAGCAGTTTGTATACTTGACCCAGTGACTTGAAAAACAGGCTAGGTGTCTAAAATCTCAGGAGGAGAAGGAATTGCCATCTCCCCAATCCCCCGGGGGGAATGATTTTTAACTTTCCTTCTTTCTCTATCTCTGGCAAATGCATGTACCCTATATGAAAGGTCACGTGCTGAGCAAGGGGACTGCTCATGGTAAAGGGAATCACACAATCGCAAGTCAAAGCAATAATGGTGACAATATGGATTATATTACTTTTCAGATGAATAATTTGACTTAGCAAACACAGTCCCTAAATGCTCATTGCATAGAAAATGTTGCTCATTCAATAAAATCTAGCTCACTTTGTGACAATAATCTTGCCAGATGTGCAATGCTTTTGAAAAGTTTTATAGACTTCAGCAGACATCATTAAATACTTTCTTACTGAGTGTCTACAGAAGCATCGAGCCCCTCCTAGAGGTGTCATAACTAATTATAGGTTAATTCCTGAACCTTCATCACTAAACCTTCATCTTCTTTTATATAAGTGAAACCAGCAGAATCTCACGGACACATCACCCTGTGTGAATTTATTTCCATCCCTCTGAGGACACCAGCTTTTTGTCTCTAAAATCCTAGAATCTGGGAAGAGAACTGCTCTTACTTGCAAATAAGCAATGCACATGCTTGGCTTTAGGAAACTGTTGTACTGTGCTGCTTAGATGAGAAATACACCACTGCAGAAGTAAACTGAGAGGGATATAATTGTGCCATCTAGTAAACCAGGTCAAGCAAGAAAGGTGGCAAAAGTGAATAATCATTCTTTTTTGTGAATTTCCTTCCTTGTTCTCTAGCTCAAATGTCATCTTCTCAAGGGAGCGTGGAGGTTTGGGAGCATTGGTCCTCACCATCAATCCAGTCTTCATGAGAAATCACTCTGTGTTCTCAGCACATCTATACTATTTAGATGTCAGTCTATTTTCTTCATGGGTGTTGAGTCCCTGGAGGGAACTAGAACTGGAATGAGATGGGTGTCATTGATATGGGTTCTATTAGAAAGTCTGAGTTAAATCATAACTTGCTAAGGCCCAATATTGTCACATGCACAATCATGATAAGACTTTACAGGTACAATTTTAAGGAAAATTAATAATATAGTATATACAAAATTGTTACACATAAAGTGCTGTTCACAGACCTATAAAATGCTTCTAATGATAATAATTATGATGGACATATTTTCCAATTCTAGGAAAACAGCCCTAAAATCTACTCAATAGTTTGACTGATAATTAGCTCAGATAACTTTTAATGTATTTTGGTTTTGGTTACTTTTCTTTGATTTCCTTTTCTTTTTTTTAAAATCTGTCATGCCTACCTTCTTGGTTTTTTTGTTTGTTTGTTTTTTAGAATTATTTTATTTAATTTTATTTATTTACTTATTTATTTTAATATTGACCAGAGAGGTAGAGGTGGAGGGAGAGAGAGAGAGAGAGAAAGCAAGCCACCAGGTCCGAGACTCAAACCACAATCGGCCATGTGGGAATCCAGTGCCCTTAACCACCACGCCACTTGCTGGCCCCCCTTCTTGGTTTTAATTAATAATTTCATTTTTAAAGCATTTTTAAATTTACAACTGAAAATTGAATGGGAAACACAGTTACTTCCTATACTCTCTCCTCAGTACACACTCAGCCTTGTCTACCATGCTCCCCAGTATTGCAAAACATTTATAAGAATAGATCAGTCAACATGGGCTTATAGACCAAAGTCCAGAGTTTACAATAGAGTTTGGTCCTTGTGTTGTACATTCTCTGGGTTTTTACAAATGTTCAAACATGTATCTTTACAGTATCAAAACAGTCTCACTGCCCCCAAAATCCTTTGTGTTCCCCTGCTCATCCTTTTTGTCACGGTAATTTTGGCAGCCGCTGATCTTCTTATTGTCTCTATGGTTCTGTGTTTTTCAGAATGTCATGTAATTTAAATAATATAGTATGCATTTTTCTTCAGATTGACTTCTTTTATGTAGCAATATGCATTTAAGTTTCCTCCACATCTTTTTGCAACTGCTTCACTTCCTTCCTAGCATTTGGTGTACTCGATGTTCTGTATTTTAGCCATTCTATCAGTCGTGTAATAGTATTTCACTGTTGTTTTAATTTGCAATTTACTAATGACATATGATGATGAGCATCTTTTTGTATATTTATTTTCTGTCTGTATATCTTTTTATTTTAGAATTATTTATTCATTTTTTTCATCAAATTTGCTCTCTCACAAGAGAGAGACAGAGAAAAAGAAAGAAAAGGAAAGTGAGAAAGCATGCCACCAGGTCCTGGATCTGAACCGCAGTTGGCCATATGGGAGTCCAGTGTCTCAACCACCAGGCTACATGCTGACCCTGTATATCTTCCTTATTAAGATGAAGATTAGATCTTTTGTCCATTTTTAAATCAGGATACTTGATTTTCATTATGTTTTAAGAGTTCTTTGTTTGCTATGTTTTGTATAATGGTCCTTTATCATATACATATTTGACAAATAAGTTTTTCCAGTTTATGGCTTATCTTTTCATTTTCCTGACAATTCTGTTCCTTAGAGTAGACTTTTTTTTTTCATTTTTAATTTTTTTAGAGCTTTTTTTGCTATAGGATATGTGCAGTTACCAAAGACACAGAAAGAGACAGAGAGAGGGAAAACGTGAGAAATCACCCCCTAGGGGGAGTGGCCACTCCACAATCCCTTCTCCTCTATTCTCCTCTTGAGATTTTGGGCATGCATGCACACGCACCTGACATGACTTTTCAAGTCACTGGGTCTGGGACTTGAACCATGGTCGGCCATGTGCGAGTCTAGTGCCTCATCGCTATGCCACCTGTTGACACTAGATGTTTTAAATTTTAATGTAGACTGACATGCTGCAGCTAACAAAATAATCATAAAACCCAGGTTATCTATAATATATTTTCTCTTATGTTTTCTTTTAAAAATGTTATGGTTTTGTATTTTATACTTACATTTATGATTCATTTTGAGTTATTTTAAAGGTTTCAGATCTAGAGTCCTTTTTATTTTTATTTTCTTACTTTTTTTGCTTGTGGATATCTAATTTTTCAAGTATCACTTGCTGAAAAGACTATTCTTACTCTCTTAAACTGCCTTTGCTCCTTTGTAAAAGATCAGCTGGATATATTCATGTGAGTTTATTTCTAGGCCCTGTAGTCTATTCCACTGACCTACTTGTCTAATTCTTTTGGCAACATCACACTGCCCTAACCACTGCAACTCGGATAAGCCTTGATATGCAGGGTAGTATCTGTCCTCTGACTTTGTTATTCTCCTTCACTACTGTGTTGGCTAACAACGTTGGTTGTTCTCATGCCCCATGCTCCCTTCAGATTAAAAACATGATTTATATTTAAAAACATAATAAGTACTAAATTCTAGTAAATGAGAATGTTGAGCATATTAGTTTCTGTTTATTGTTTTTTGTACTTCACTATGTATTTGACATATTTCAACAGGAAAAAATACCAAGATATATATTGACGTGCCAGTTATCTCTTTTCTCTTTTAGATAACCCAAATTTATGTTACACATTGATTTTTTGAAGGATGGGTCCTCTGGGCTTCCAGAAAATTTTAGTTCAAACTTAATGCCTAATCACAGTAATCATTAATTATAATTAACATATTAATTCCCTCCACATTTAACATACACTTTTTTCAAGGTCTGTTTTCAAAACCATAGGTATAGATGCATTTTAACGTGAGGTGTTCCAAGTTCTTTTTCAGAAAATAAGAAGTTTATTTGTAAATATGACCTTGATTACATGGTATTTGATTTACAAAGCTACCTAAAAGTACATCCAGCTAGCTAATATGAAAACCCAGGTTAAAAACTATATTTTTTCTTCTTACATAAAGGTAAACTTAACTCTGTCTTTAGCTTACTCATTTTTCTATCTGCCTGAGTGCCAGAAAACCAGTGAAATGAGCTCCCTGATCAGTTAAAGGATATTATAAAAATATATATCTGCAACTAATTCTGTACCTTCAATAAATCAGGTCTGTAAATATTGAAATAATTACTTTGTGTAAAGACAAAAAATGTTGAGATGATACCAAGGTAGAAAGGATGGAACCAAAATACACAGACCATTGTTATGATGTGCAATAAGTTAGAAAGAATGAGTTGTGGGACTGAATAATTAATGTGTTAGTTGAAGAATCAACTTCTTTCTTACTATTACATACTTAGACAACAATTTCTAAACACACTTCAGTGTTCCACAATCCTTACCTCCTTAAACCCATTCTCCACAATGCAGAGGCAGCAATTTTTGTAATTATTATTACTACTGATATTATTTGCTATCATGATGCTTCTGTCACAATCTTTCAGCAAGGACCACAGGCCTATACCACCACACTGAATTTCCTTTTTTTATTAGATGGGGTCTTTTTGTTTCCCAAGTAGGCCTTGGGTTCATGATCTCCCTGCCTCAGCCACTTCAAGCTGCTGAGATTACAGGTGCACACCACTGTCCCCAACCTTTCGTTTGTATGGTCCCATGTGGTCCCATCCTGTGGTACACAATATCTTAGCAGCACACACAGTAGCTGGGCCTGTGGTTATTTTTAACCATGTTACTTCTTTGTTTGTTGTTTGCTTGTTTAGATGTTAAAGGATGCATGTGCTCACCAGAAAGCGAGATGGTGAGACCGAGAGTGAGAAAGAGGAAGTAATCCCTAATAAAGCATGGTTATAATGCAATTCCTTCTCCTCCATTTCTCCATACTGTCAGGATTTGG
>NW_006159703.1:4133726-4164063 GCF_000334495.1 Tupaia belangeri chinensis
CAAGCCACCAGGTCCGAGACTCAAACCACAATCGGCCATGTGGGAATCCAGTGCCCTTAACCACCACGCCACTTGCTGGCCCCCCTTCTTGGTTTTAATTAATAATTTCATTTTTAAAGCATTTTTAAATTTACAACTGAAAATTGAATGGGAAACACAGTTACTTCCTATACTCTCTCCTCAGTACACACTCAGCCTTGTCTACCATGCTCCCCAGTATTGCAAAACATTTATAAGAATAGATCAGTCAACATGGGCTTATAGACCAAAGTCCAGAGTTTACAATAGAGTTTGGTCCTTGTGTTGTACATTCTCTGGGTTTTTACAAATGTTCAAACATGTATCTTTACAGTATCAAAACAGTCTCACTGCCCCCAAAATCCTTTGTGTTCCCCTGCTCATCCTTTTTGTCACGGTAATTTTGGCAGCCGCTGATCTTCTTATTGTCTCTATGGTTCTGTGTTTTTCAGAATGTCATGTAATTTAAATAATATAGTATGCATTTTTCTTCAGATTGACTTCTTTTATGTAGCAATATGCATTTAAGTTTCCTCCACATCTTTTTGCAACTGCTTCACTTCCTTCCTAGCATTTGGTGTACTCGATGTTCTGTATTTTAGCCATTCTATCAGTCGTGTAATAGTATTTCACTGTTGTTTTAATTTGCAATTTACTAATGACATATGATGATGAGCATCTTTTTGTATATTTATTTTCTGTCTGTATATCTTTTTATTTTAGAATTATTTATTCATTTTTTTCATCAAATTTGCTCTCTCACAAGAGAGAGACAGAGAAAAAGAAAGAAAAGGAAAGTGAGAAAGCATGCCACCAGGTCCTGGATCTGAACCGCAGTTGGCCATATGGGAGTCCAGTGTCTCAACCACCAGGCTACATGCTGACCCTGTATATCTTCCTTATTAAGATGAAGATTAGATCTTTTGTCCATTTTTAAATCAGGATACTTGATTTTCATTATGTTTTAAGAGTTCTTTGTTTGCTATGTTTTGTATAATGGTCCTTTATCATATACATATTTGACAAATAAGTTTTTCCAGTTTATGGCTTATCTTTTCATTTTCCTGACAATTCTGTTCCTTAGAGTAGACTTTTTTTTTTCATTTTTAATTTTTTTAGAGCTTTTTTTGCTATAGGATATGTGCAGTTACCAAAGACACAGAAAGAGACAGAGAGAGGGAAAACGTGAGAAATCACCCCCTAGGGGGAGTGGCCACTCCACAATCCCTTCTCCTCTATTCTCCTCTTGAGATTTTGGGCATGCATGCACACGCACCTGACATGACTTTTCAAGTCACTGGGTCTGGGACTTGAACCATGGTCGGCCATGTGCGAGTCTAGTGCCTCATCGCTATGCCACCTGTTGACACTAGATGTTTTAAATTTTAATGTAGACTGACATGCTGCAGCTAACAAAATAATCATAAAACCCAGGTTATCTATAATATATTTTCTCTTATGTTTTCTTTTAAAAATGTTATGGTTTTGTATTTTATACTTACATTTATGATTCATTTTGAGTTATTTTAAAGGTTTCAGATCTAGAGTCCTTTTTATTTTTATTTTCTTACTTTTTTTGCTTGTGGATATCTAATTTTTCAAGTATCACTTGCTGAAAAGACTATTCTTACTCTCTTAAACTGCCTTTGCTCCTTTGTAAAAGATCAGCTGGATATATTCATGTGAGTTTATTTCTAGGCCCTGTAGTCTATTCCACTGACCTACTTGTCTAATTCTTTTGGCAACATCACACTGCCCTAACCACTGCAACTCGGATAAGCCTTGATATGCAGGGTAGTATCTGTCCTCTGACTTTGTTATTCTCCTTCACTACTGTGTTGGCTAACAACGTTGGTTGTTCTCATGCCCCATGCTCCCTTCAGATTAAAAACATGATTTATATTTAAAAACATAATAAGTACTAAATTCTAGTAAATGAGAATGTTGAGCATATTAGTTTCTGTTTATTGTTTTTTGTACTTCACTATGTATTTGACATATTTCAACAGGAAAAAATACCAAGATATATATTGATGTGCCAGTTATCTCTTTTCTCTTTTAGATAACCCAAATTTATGTTACACATTGATTTTTTGAAGGATGGGTCCTCTGGGCTTCCAGAAAATTTTAGTTCAAACTTAATGCCTAATCACAGTAATCATTAATTATAATTAACATATTAATTCCCTCCACATTTAACATACACTTTTTTCAAGGTCTGTTTTCAAAACCATAGGTATAGATGCATTTTAACGTGAGGTGTTCCAAGTTCTTTTTCAGAAAATAAGAAGTTTATTTGTAAATATGACCTTGATTACATGGTATTTGATTTACAAAGCTACCTAAAAGTACATCCAGCTAGCTAATATGAAAACCCAGGTTAAAAACTATATTTTTTCTTCTTACATAAAGGTAAACTTAACTCTGTCTTTAGCTTACTCATTTTTCTATCTGCCTGAGTGCCAGAAAACCAGTGAAATGTCCCTGATCAGTTAAAGGATATTATAAAAATATATATCTGCAACTAATTCTGTACCTTCAATAAATCAGGTCTGTAAATATTGAAATAATTACTTTGTGTAAAGACAAAAAATGTTGAGATGATACCAAGGTAGAAAGGATGGAACCAAAATACACAGACCATTGTTATGATGTGCAATAAGTTAGAAAGAATGAGTTGTGGGACTGAATAATTAATGTGTTAGTTGAAGAATCAACTTCTTTCTTACTATTACATACTTAGACAACAATTTCTAAACACACTTCAGTGTTCCACAATCCTTACCTCCTTAAACCCATTCTCCACAATGCAGAGGCAGCAATTTTTGTAATTATTATTACTACTGATATTATTTGCTATCATGATGCTTCTGTCACAATCTTTCAGCAAGGACCACAGGCCTATACCACCACACTGAATTTCCTTTTTTTATTAGATGGGGTCTTTTTGTTTCCCAAGTAGGCCTTGGGTTCATGATCTCCCTGCCTCAGCCACTTCAAGCTGCTGAGATTACAGGTGCACACCACTGTCCCCAACCTTTCGTTTGTATGGTCCCATGTGGTCCCATCCTGTGGTACACAATATCTTAGCAGCACACACAGTAGCTGGGCCTGTGGTTATTTTTAACCATGTTACTTCTTTGTTTGTTGTTTGCTTGTTTAGATGTTAAAGGATGCATGTGCTCACCAGAAAGCGAGATGGTGAGACTGAGAGTGAGAAAGAGGAAGTAATCCCTAATAAAGCATGGTTATAATGCAATTCCTTCTCCTCCATTTCTCCATACTGTCAGGATTTGGGGCACCCACACATACGTACCTGGCATGTTTCTCAAGTTGTCAGGACCATTCAAACCACATTTAGCCATGTGGGAGCTGACTTGTTTAGGTACTAGGCTAGGGTGCTGGCCCAATCATGTTATTCTTACATATAAATTTCATCACCAGTAGAGTAAGGATCAAAATTTTAAACACAGAATTCCAGTTCCAACTAAATGTAGTTAGAGACTATGCTTACTCTCCAACCTAAAAAAGCTAATGAATTAGGCCAAATATATTCAGCAATGTTTTTCTTAACACTGAGTGTCAGGCACAGGACACGGATCCTTGAGAGAAGGAAAAATGCAATGAGTCCTAAGATGGTACAGGTTTACTTCCTGGAGAGTTTCCAGGTGAAAGCATAAAATGGAAAACTCACTCAAAACCTATGGTTTACACAAGGTGAGGACAAGGCAACTAGAGGTCTCCGGACAGAGTAAGAGAGCTCAGGGACTCTGCAGAGAGACTCTCTCTGTCTTCAGCTAAACGGAGATCACCATGTGTGTTAGAAAGCTACATGAGGCCAAGAAAAGAACCACTCAACGGGAGCCCATAGAAAATCATCCTTGGAGCTCACACAGAACTGAACATATCCACAGACCTACGAGCAGAGTGGGAAACTTCCTAGCACAGGAGTGTCTAATGGAGTGTCCAGAAGGAGGTTGCTTCTGAAGTGAGTGAAACTGGCATAAAGTAAAAGCTTACTTTAGCCTCCTTTAACAAAGCTGCAAAACAGGTCTCACAAACAAATAAATGGTTCCCATTTAATTGCTTCTAAGAACAGAGATGAGAAATGCAAAAATATCCATTTTAAAATTTACAATGTCTGATATCCAAAGAGGCAGGAAAGTAAAACTTATAATTTGTTAAAAACAAAACAAAACAAAACAAAACAAAAAATCAGTTATTATTTGTAATTTAGGGATTACATAAATGATGTAATTGATGACAAGAGCATTACATCTGTTATTTAAGAAGGAGAAAAAGATTGAGTATGCTCAGTAGATAGAAGATTTACAAACAACTACAAAAAAGAGGCCAGCAGTTTGCTTGATGGTTATAGTGTTGGACTCCTGGTCAACTGCAGTTCAAGTCCCTGACCTGGCAACTTGCTTTCTCAGTTTTTCTCTCTCTCTCTCTCTCTCTCTCTCTCTCTGGTAAGCTCATGTTACCTATAGCAAATTAAAAAATAATTATAATGATAAGTGAATTAAATAAGTAATTCTTTAAGAAAAAATTCACAAAAACATTTTTATGATGAAAAATATTCCACAATGTTAGAAAAGTAAAATGTGCCATATGATATTAACAGTGGGTTAGATATTGCAAAAGAAAAGAACAGTAAACTTGAAGACACAACATAATAAATGAATAAATAGTAAATAAGGAAAAACGTCCTGAAAATATAGTTAAGAGGACATCAGTAAGTTGCAGGACTTCATATTTCTTAGATAAAGGTTTGTGAGTGGTGCAGAAAAAAATTTGAGAAAGTAACAGTTACACATTTTCCAAATTTAATAAAAACTATAAACCCATATATCTAGTTATCTTAATGGACTCAAAGTACAAGAAATGCTAAAATCTTTGGTATAGCCCATAAAATCTTTTACTTCAAAATCCATCTCTGTATTTAAGTCTAACTATTCCCCTCCATTCCAAAATATACTTTCATTTTCCTTTTCCTTTTCTACATTATTTTTTGTTCTTGGAATGCTAGTTAATATCTTTAAGTGCTTCAATACTTTTTAAAACTGTGAGAGTTGGGCCTTCCGTGAGCTTGATCATGTTACCGCCTCTCCCCTACTCCCCTCCCTCACGTCCTGATAAACCTGCCCTCTTTCGTTCTCCCCTACTTATTTGAGTATAAGTTTAATAAAATTGTCTGCTTCTCCTGTTGCCTGTGAACTTCTCTTACTCATCTTTAAATTCTCAGAATATAATAAAATTTCTGAACTCTCCACCCAGTGAGTGTGTGAGAAAAGAATGAGAAAAGCGTCATAAACATGTCTTTGTTGTCACTATATTTCCAACATCTGGTAATACCTAGAATAATTGGACCTCAATTATTATTTTCAAATAAAGAAAGGAATGTTTATTGGTTCACACGTATAAAATCAAGTGATGTCTACGTGCAAGACATTGTTTTGTGCATGGAGACACAGTAGAGAAGATCTGTGAGCTTATATCCTAGCGTGTATGCACCTGCGTTTGTAAATGCTTCTGTGTACAGACTCTTTTTTTTTAAAGAATTGCTTTTATTTCATTTTATTTGTTTATTCATTTATCTTAATTTTACCATAGATAGATAGAGAGAGAAAGCCATCAGGACCGGGACTTGAAACCGTGGTCGGCCATGTGGGAGTGTCCAGCACCTTAACCATCATGCTACCTGCTTGTCCCCATACTTGTTTTTTTGTTTTGTTTTGTTTTTGTTTTTGTTTTTGTTTTGTTTTGTTTTTCTTGGAGAGGTTTTTGCTATAGGGCGTGTGCGCTCACCAGACAGATAAAGAGAGACAGAAAGCGAGAAATCGCCCCCCAGGGGGGATGGCCACGTCACAATTCCTTCTCCTCCATTCTCCTCTTGGGGGTCTCTGGCATGCACACACACAAGCCCAGTGTGAGTTTTAAGCCACCGGGTTTGGTACTTGAACCATGGTCGACTACATGGGAGTTCAGCGACATAGCCATTATGCTAGCTGCTGGTCCCTCCCATACTTGTTTTTTAATGGAGGAAAATTATACAAGTAAATAATCACATGAAAAAATATTTTTAGGTATTGAAAAGCAGTATGTAGACAATAAAATACACAAATTTAATTTGGGGTGAGAGTATATTGAATGGAAAGGGAAATATTTATGGAGAAGATAATATTCTGATAGATATTTCTTTAAAGGGAAATCTTAAAAGAGAAGATAATATTCTGATAGATATTTCTTTTTTTTTTTTTTGAGAGATTTTCACTGTAGGGTGCGTGCGCTCACCAGACAGACAGAGAGAGACATAGAGACAGAAAGCGAGAAATCACCCCCCAGGGGGGATAACCACGCCGCAATCCCTTCTCCTCCATTCTCCTCTCGGGATCTTGGGCACGCATGCACACTTAAAAGAGAAGATAATATTCTGATAGATATTTCTTTTTTTTTTTTTTGAGAGATTTTCACTGTAGGGTGCGTGCGCTCACCAGACAGACAGAGAGAGACATAGAGACAGAAAGCGAGAAATCACCCCCCAGGGGGGATAACCACGCCGCAATCCCTTCTCCTCCATTCTCCTCTCGGGATCTTGGGCACGCATGCACACGCGCCCGGCGTGAGTTTTAAGCCACCGGGTCCGGGACACGAACCGCGGTCGACTACGTGGGAGTCCAGCGACATAGCCATTACGCTAACTGCTGGTTCCCTGATAGATATTTCTGAAGAAAAAGGACCCACTCATTTAAGTTTCTGGGCCAGCCAGAGAAAACAGTAAATACAAGAGCCCTCAGGTAGAGTGAATGATGTTTCAGAACGAGAAAGAAGACATGAGTGGGTAACATATATGCACAATGACTAAAATCCTCCAGTGAAATACTTACTAAAATAAAAAAATTAAATAGCAACCATCTTACAGATAGGCTGCCTAAAAGCAAGAGATGGAAGGAAATACCTCTGTAACTCATATTCACCTTAAATATCTACAGTTTCTGGTTCAATGACTGTTCAAGGTGTGCTCTTACTTTAATAGACTCCTTGACCTCGAAATCCCTCACATTAGCATTTTTATTCTCCTGGTAGTTGTGACATCAAACCTTATTAATATTGTGCACAAATTGTGCAGACGGTCCTACAGGTTACTGCCAGATGAAAACTCTCTGACCCTTAGGCTTTGCCAGAGGCACATCCAAAATATGCAAAGTGGAAGATAAAATGACTTGATTGCAATTATCACCTTGTGCTGAATAGGGAAATTCTGGGTGTGTTACTTGTAATCCTTTGTATTCTGCCTCAACATCATTTTTTGACATTGTTTCTATTTGGAAAAGGCCTGAAATAAGCTTCTTTGGTTTCTGGTGCTTCTACTCTCTGGGGAAAAGATTACATAATCAGGGTGGAGGATGGAGTGACAAATGTAGAGGTACTTATATCCATGCATATATACCCACTTATAAATACAGCCTGTAGAACACCCACAGTGGTGAACTCTATTAACACGTTTCCAACAGATCTTTCAGAACTCATTGACCATGAGGCTGTCAGGCACCCTTCTGCTCTTGGCCAGTGTGGCCTGTTTGTTCCTCTTTGCAGGTGAGTTACAAATATATGTGTATATAAAATGGAATTTTAGACCAGACTGGTCAAAGTCCATAGTCATGATGTGATTTTTTAATGATGATTATGATGATGATAAGAGTGGTTACTGGCCATCCATCATGCTTTTAATTAAAAAAAAATCTTTTATTTACAAATTAACTGTTTTAATTTTCACTATAATACTATGTAGAAGATGGTTTCATTTCAATCTAAAAACAATGCTACGCATCATAAAGGGAGAAGGCCTTTTCCTGGGTCATGAGGACCCAAGTGGCTCATCTAGAAGTTCTAGGCTAATTGTGTCCTTCTCAGAATACCACAATTAACAGCATTAAGTTATAAATAAACCTCAATCTTCAAGGAAGAAATAAATACATATTGAAATTAGAAATTTTCTAAAGTCACTTTTAAGTATGTCTTATCTATAGAACTTCAACTGCCAAACTTTTTCTGAGATCCTCTCATTTTTCTGTAAATTGGGTAATTTTTACTTACCCTCTAGCAAAGTAAAGAGCTGATTAGGTAGATTGATAGATTAGATAGATAGAAAGATAGAGATAGATAGATAGATAGATAGATAGATAGATAGATAGATAGATAGATAGATAGATAGATAGATAGATAGATAGATAGATAGATAGATAGATAGATAGATAGATAGATAGATAGATAGATAGATAGATAGATAGATAGATAGATAGATAGATAGATAGATAGATAGATAGATAGATAGATAGATAGATAGATAGATAGATAGATAGATAGATAGAGATAGATAGCAGACAGGAGAGAGAGAGAAAGAGACAGAGAGATGAAGTATAAAGTAATATAAGTGTAGAACTGGGATTCTAAGATTTGGCTTTTAGTCTTCATTATGACATTATCTTTTGATTTAGAATTGAACAAGTTATATCTTTCTCTGGTTATTTTTCCATCACGTGTAAAAAGCACATGTGAAACTTACATGTTCTAAGGCTTCTTTTAACAAAAGGCAATGCATTAGTATATTAAGAGTTTAAAATGCCTAGGATTGCAATTATCACCTTGTGCTGAATAGGGAAATTCTGGGTGTGTTACTTGTAATCCTTTGTATTCTGCCTCAACATCATTTTTTGACATTGTTTCTATTTGGAAAAGGCCTGAAATAAGCTTCTTTGGTTTCTGGTGCTTCTACTCTCTGGGGAAAAGATTACATAATCAGGGTGGAGGATGGAGTGACAAATGTAGAGGTACTTATATCCATGCATATATACCCACTTATAAATACAGCCTGTAGAACACCCACAGTGGTGAACTCTATTAACACGTTTCCAACAGATCTTTCAGAACTCATTGACCATGAGGCTGTCAAGCACCCTTCTGCTCTTGGCCATTGTGGCCTGTTTGTTCCTCTTTGCAGGTGAGTTACAAATATATGTGTATATAAAATGGAATTTTAGACCAGACTGGTCAAAGTCCATAGTCATGATGTGATTTTTTAATGATGATTATGATGATGATAAGAGTGGTTACTGGCCATCCATCATTTAATTAAAAAAAATCTTTTATTTACAAATTAACTGTTTTAATTTTCACTATAATACTATGTAGAAGATGGTTTCATTTCAATCTAAAAACAATGCTACGCATCATAAAGGGAGAAGGCCTTTTCCTGGGTCATGAGGACCCAAGTGGCTCATCTAGAAGTTCTAGGCTAATTGTGTCCTTCTCAGAATACCACAATTAACAGCATTAAGTTATAAATAAACCTCAATCTTCAAGGAAGAAATAAATACATATTGAAATTAGAAATTTTCTAAAGTCACTTTTAAGTATGTCTTATCTATAGAACTTCAACTGCCAAACTTTTTCTGAGATCCTCTCATTTTTCTGTAAATTGGGTAATTTTTACTTACCCTCTAGCAAAGTAAAGAGCTGATTAGGTAGATTGATAGATTAGATAGATAGAAAGATAGAGATAGATAGATAGATAGATAGATAGATAGATAGATAGATAGATAGATAGATAGATAGAGATAGATAGCAGTAGATAGATAGATAGATAGATAGATAGATAGATAGATAGATAGATAGATAGATACTTACCCTCTAGCAAAGTAAAGAGCTGATTAGGTAGATTGATAGATTAGATAGATAGAAAGATAGAGATAGATAGATAGATAGATAGATAGATAGATATAGATAGATAGCAGACAGGAGAGAGAGAGAAAGAGACAGAGAGATGAAGTATAAAGTAATATAAGTGTAGAACTGGGATTCTAAGATTTGGCTTTTAGTCTTCATTATGACATTATCTTTTGATTTAGAATTGAACAAGTTATATCTTTCTCTGGTTATTTTTCCATCACGTGTAAAAAGCACATGTGAAACTTACATGTTCTAAGGCTTCTTTTAACAAAAGGCAATGCATTAGTATATTAAGAGTTTAAAATGCCTAGGTTTAATTCCTGACTCTGCCATTTACAAAGTGCATGTCCTTAGACAGGTTACTTGCCTCAAAACTCAATTTCTTTATCTTTAAAAATGTGCTTATTTATATGACTTAATATATGTAAGATTTAATACTGTGTTTAAAATATAGAAATCTGCTAATAAATGGTAGATAAGGTTAGTGTTAATAGAAATACTAGTAAAATCATGTGTTGTTTTAAATTTTCCTGTAATCATTTTGTATTCTATTGTTTTATTAGTATCATGTTCACCATTTGTCTTGGTTATTTTTTTAATCATGGCCTGTTGATTTTGGAAATTGTAGTTTATTTCTAGTAAACTACATGCCTCTTTGTCAAAGGCAGGTCTAGAGTTTGTCTTCACATAGATTGTTTTACAGCAAACATTAAAGAAGTGCTATAGAAGTCACATGAACAGCAAATGTAGTGAAAATAGCCTTGTACTTATGCCTTATTACATCATCTGTTGAGTCACGCGGTTAATAAGCTGTGCGTCCTGAGGTAGCCTTCCTCCCCTTGCTGGGCAAGAGTTATAATGGAAAATCTCTAAGGTTACTTTAACCGTAACATTCTAGAATTCTTCTGAGCTTCGTTATTTATAAGTGCTTTCTCTCATTGCAGAGGCTGTGAGCCAAGGAGGCTTTCAGGTATGTGCTTCTCTCTCTGCTGGGCTCTTTCTTATCATACTGAGTCTTATCACAACGGTGATCTTAATTTGGGTCATGCTGTGACTGTTCTGTTCCAGTAAGATCTGTGTCTGATGAGAATGTGGAATGAAAGCACGATGCACTGTTAGACAGTGTTATCATTGGTGCAAATGCATTTTCCTAACAGTGGGAAAGGCCTTGAAAACTACCTCTCATTCCCTTTAAAAAGGCACTTGTCATGACTCCATATAAGGAGATTTTGCTCAGTCAAAGCTTCTACGATAGTGCAATTCTTAGAAAAGTGTGAGATGGATGTCATGTATCTCACATCAGGATAATGCTGAGTGAAAGTGGTACTTCTTATAATAGCAATAATAAGATAACCATAAACTGGGACTAAAAAACAGGAACCCCAATGATTTGATCACTCTAGATCTCAGTACAGTGGGCATAAAAGTCATGACAAATGCTTGGTAAAATACACATTCCTGTGCCTACACCCACACCGAGACCTCTAGAGATGTAAAGGCCCACAAATCTACATTTTAAGAAGCCCTCTAACATTTCGACATATATTAACATTTGAGAATTACAGCTCTAAATTTTCCTTCTCAGGTTAGAGTACAGTACATAAGGGGACTATTTAACTGATACATAGATCTCAAGCTCTCTGGTCACTTTGTTTCACAATTAGTAATCATAGTGTTTACATTCTTGAGAGCGCAATTAGTAATAATAGACACTATATTCATAAAAATTTTTTTAAACCGTAGGTCTTAAAATAAAAAAATGATGAAGAAGCACAGATTTTCAGCTTTTTTTTTAGAATATGGGCTTTGAAAAATAGAGTATTTAGGTTTGTATTCTAACCTATTTTACCAGTGTTTGATTTTTGAGTTACTTACCTCACCCCTGTTAGCTTCAGTTTTCTAATTAATAAAATTTAGCTGATAATAGTACTTAATTCATAAATATGTAAGTTAATTTATGTGAAATCTATAGAAAAGTATTCAGCACAGAGTAAGTGCTAAATAAAAATAAATTGTTGTTATATAATTTCTATTATTTATTCTTAATAGCTAAGTTACATTTATAACTTGGTTTTTCTAAGTAAATATTAAATATTTTTAATATATTCAGACTATGAAAAGAAACAACTCCAGTACTTTCAAAAGAATTAATTCATTCAATACACATTCTACTCACTGATACCAAGTATTATTTTTAATACTTTAACATTCTTTACATGACTGTCTCTGAAATCATAGATAATTTTTGTCTGTCAAAATACATCCAAACTTTCTTTTACAAGGTATTCAAGTCACTTTCTAATCTGCTGGCAAACTTCTTTTCCTCATTGCTTTGCTGTTCATCTTTGGACCGGATGCTTTGACGTGCTGGATGGCTGATAGTCCCAGTTCCAAAGACCTCTCCCTTGCTTTAGCAGATGCCTTCTCATTCTAGCAGATAATTACCACCCACTGTCTGCACTGCCATTAAAAGTTTATCCAATCTCTCATCTGGAGGGACTTTAACCTCTTTTCATATGTCCTATACCTATGGAAATCTAAAAGCAAAATCACTTCTGCTCTATAACAGTCTCCAGAATGATCTATTTCTTTGTCATTTCTATTTCTATTGGACTACTAACAAATGTCTTCATATACATGTAATTCTACATCTATATTGTGACCCTTCACAGTTAGTCTTCTCTATTAAAATATGAGCTCTTAAAAAGCCATTTACTGGGCCAGCAGGTGGCATAGTGGTTAAGGCACTGAACTTCAATGTGGCTGCCTATGGTTTGAGTCCCAGATCTGTAGACCAAAATTCACGCTGGTGCATGTGCATGGGTGCCCAAAATCCAGAGAGGAGGATAAAGGAGAAGGGATTGCAGCATGGTCATCTCCCCCCAGTGCATGGAAGACAGGGATTTCTTGCTTTCTGTCTCTCTGGTGAGGTGAGTTCATGTGCCCTAAAGATACAAGAAAAAGAAAGAAAAGAAAAAAGTCATTTACTTCTTTTTGTTCTTAATGTGTATTTTTTTAAAAGAATTATTTAATTTTATTTATTATTAATATTGTTTTTTTTTTCAATTTGCTGTAGGGCATGTGCACTCACCGGAGAGAGAGAAAAAGTGTGTGTGTGTGTGTGAGAGAGAGAGAGAGAGAGAGGAAAAGTAAGAAAGCAAGCCTCCAGGTCCAGGATTTGAACCGTAGTTGGTCATATGGGAGTCCAGCACCTCAACTACCACTCTACTTTTAATGTGTATTTTCATGTAATAATAAAATAAGAGCTTTTTAAAGGAACTTATAAATGTATAAGGTTAGTGTTTCTTTCATATTCTTTAAGAAATAAATGATGTTGATGTCATTCTTCATAAAATAAAAACACTTTATTTAAATTATAGGCATATTGCAGCAACTATGAGCAGAAACTAGCTACAGATGGAAAATCCTGTCCAAAGATCCACAAACCAGTATGTGGCACTGATGGGAAAACTTACCAAAATCCTTGTGAATTCTGCAAAGCAGCTAGGTAAGCACTATTCAGACAGTATGCTTATTTTGGGCCTGTGGAGTATGAGTCAGGGAAATTATTTATTGAGTTTTCACCAACCTATACATTTTACCAAGAATTCTTATGTAAAATAAGGTAATAGTATAACCCCTAAACTGAGATTGATAAAGTATTTTTTTCCAGTTCACCCAGATTGGGATTAATTTCTGTGCAACTTCATCTCTGAATACCATCTTTTTTCTTTCAGGGAAAGAAATGGAAAGGTTGGTTTAAAACATGATGGGAAATGTTGATTCCTCTGACATGCAATATTGGAAGTGCCTTCGATTTGCTTTTTACATCAGAAGATTTATTTCCTTTTACCCAGTCTACACTACAATATATTTCCTATCCATTGTTATGCATAAAAGAAAGCAGTTTCAATAAAGTTATCTTAGAGAATTTCTAGATTGCTTTTTTTTGGGTAATAACAAAGGCTTTTTGTTTGTTTGTTTGTCTTATTTAGCTAGAGTAACTGATAAGTTACCTTAATGTGAAATGATAAAATTGGAAAACACAGAGTTTAGAATATTATCACATTTATCAAATCCAGAATTCTGCAATTCCGTACTTAAGTCTTCAAAGTTTATGCAGAAAAAAAAAAAGTTTATGCAGATGAATGCAAGGGAAATAAAGCTGTATCAAAGGAAAATAAATATAACTTATTTGACACAAATTAGTATTATTTAGTGTAAAGTATATTGGGGAAGTGTTATTCTCCAAGGGTCACATTGGGTTTGTTTTAGAGCTCCTTATCTGATAAAGTCAGAAATAAATAGTGTGAGACAAATGCAGATCACCTCAATCACTGGGGGAGCCAAATAGGTTCTGGGACAGCTGAAGCTTCTAGGTTAGTTGCTTCTGGCTTTATCATTTTACTACAGTGAACCACAGAAAATGTTGTAGCTTTCTATGTAGTCAATTGTGACAAAGCTTTAATAGATTTATTAACATGTTGTAGATGCTTGGAAATCTAGGGACGAGTAGACATACTTTGCATTTTTAGGCACTATTGGGAGAGACAAATGTGCATCAACTAATTAAAATATAGTTTGATACATGGCTGCTTTAAAAATATCACAATAAATAAATTATTCCATTTGTTATTTTTGCAAATATTTATTCGATGCTATGGCATAACAGATGCGATTTCAAGAATAAAGCAAACAAAGAGAAAGTGCTTGCTTTAAAGTATCTTATGCTTTACTGAGTAAGCAAAAATGTATATATTAAAAATGTATTTGTGTGGTGCCAGCAGGTGATGTGGGGGTTAAGGTGCTAGATTCTCATATGGCCAACCATGGTTTGAGTTCCAGACCTGGTGGCTTGTTTTCTCACTTTCCTTCCCTCTTTCTCTCTCTCACTGGTGAGTGTATGTGCCCTGTGGCAAATTTAAAAATAATAATGATGATAAAATAAATTACATAAGTAATTCATTAAAATAGATATATTTGGGGGTATTAATAAATTAGTAAAAGAAAGAAAATAGAGACACATGATGGAGAAAACTGCAGTATCAATAGGTTGGAAAGGGAAATGATCTGAAATTGAGTTTTCGATCTGAATCGTGAGAGAGGAAAAGGATTTAGACAAACACAAATAAGAAGAATGTTATTTCAAACTAAGAAAAATAATTTAGGAAGATATGGTTAGCATGTTCAAGTGAGTGAGAGAAGCCAGTTCATCACATCATACAAAGCATTGGGAGCTAAATAATATTTAAAGAGTTTGGATTTTATCCTGAATTATAGAGAGTTATTGGCTTACATTAAAAAGAAGACTTCTGGGCCAGCATCAAGTTTAACAGAGCTGGATCCCACATATATAGCCACAGTTGAATTCCTGAGCTGCTGGCTTGCAAAACATGCTGGGTTGCTGAGTACATGTGCCTGACTGCTCAAATTCTTAATGGGATGGAAAAATGAAGCAGAAGGGATTGTGGTGCTACTATGCCCCAGGGTTTGCTTTCTTGCACCCTCTCTTCCTGGAGAGTTCACACACTCTAGCGGTATTTATTTTAATTAAAAGAAAGGCTTCATAGAGGTCAGCAGGTAGCATAATGCTTAAGGCACTGGACTCCCACACACTCAACCATGGTTCAAGTCCTGGACCCAGTGATTTGAAACTCATGCCAGGCATATTTGCGTATGTGCCTAAAATCCTGAGAAGAGAATAGAGGAAAAGGGACCATGGTGTGACCGTCCCCCCTGGGGTGTGATTTCTCACTTTCTGTCTCTCTGTCTCTCTCTGTCTCCAGCAAGCACATGAGCCCTATAGCAAAAATATCTTAAAAAAAAAAAAAAAAAAAAAAAAACCTTCATAGAAGGGATGGTATTTTAGCGAATATATGACATATGAGAAATTTGCTGGGTAAACAGGGGGATAGCATTCTAGGCAAAAGGAAAAGACCAGAAACACTATGAAAAATGGTATATTTTTTTTAAAAATTGCTTCCAAAGTCTCAAATAGTATATGAAAAAAAAAATAAGATCACAATTCAAACCAGACACTTAAATATTACATAAGGAAATATAATTCTTCTAGAGTAGAGATCTTTGACAAAGGGCTATAGGTTGGAGGTGGCTTGGGGATGCTTTTTAGCCCATACACAGCTCACTTTTATTTCTAGTCTCATGTCAACATTGAAAAATTGGGAAGTTCACATTAAAAACTAGATTGCTAGAAAATCTTGAAAAATGAGGATATCCAAGTACAAAATGTTCATATTCCTTAATACTTAATAACCACCATTGGTTAACTTCTGACCCTATCACTTTCATCCTTTGTGCCCCAAATCATTTTCATTCTTTCACATTAGCTTCTGGTTCCTGATGGCTTATGAGGTTGGTATTCCTACTTTAAGTCACAATACGAAGAGACAAAAATATGGAAAGTGAGAAATCATCCCTCAGAGAAGGGGACCATATTGCAATCCCTTCTCCTCTATTCTCCTCTTGGGATTTTGGGCATGCAAATGTGCCCAGCATTAGTTTTAGACCGCCAGGCCTGGGACTTGAACAACAGTCAACTATGTGGGAGACTAATGCCTTAACCACTACACCACCTGTTGGCCCCCATTAAATACTTTTTAATTTTGAAAAATTCACGAAGAAACAGCTCACTCCATCAATAGAGAACAATTTCTTGCCTTTTTACCACTTCCATAATGTTAATATTCCTTCTGCTTGAAACCACACACCCAAAGTGACCTTCTGGCATTTTTTTATAACACACACACACACACACACACACACACACATACACACACATGCAATGCACACATGCAACTTGTATTTCCTTTTCCACATTTTCTTCTTTCAAATATCTTTTAAACTTCTCTTGATAGAGTATCATCAGCTGCCTCAGCAAGTTTTATTTAAACTCTTCTGTTTTGATAATGCATAGTAGCAATTAAAAATAAAAGTGAAAAAAATAGCTAACATTTAATGAGTGTTTTCTATGTACCAAACTTTGTTCTAAGGGATTTAATTCACTAGATCTTTACAACAACCCAATAAAGTAGTCATCAAACACGAGATCATCTAGATTTTCTTTATGTAATCTCCTTTTTCTTGTAAATTTATTTTATTTTAATTTCTTTTATACATTCAATCACTACACATCACTTAGCATATAAAGTGAATTTTCCTAACATGAATATACTTCACACCAGTCCAGTCAAGGATACTATACACACTACCAACAGGCTATCTTCTAAAAGCTGTATAATTTTGTACTTACATTTATATTAAATGTGTGATCCATTATGAGTTAATTTTTGTGAAAGGTGTAAAGTCTGTGTCTATATTCAACTTTTTTATATTTGAATATCTAGTTGCTCCAGCATAATATGTTAAAAAGACAATTTTTGGTCTATTGTATTGTCTTTGCTTCTTTGTTAAAGATCAGTTGACTATATTTATGTAAATATATTTCCAGCCTATCTATTCTGTTCCACTGATCTATTTTTGTCTATTTTCTTTCTGATACCACACTGTCTTGATTGCTATAGTGTTATATAGGTTTTGAAGTTAGATAGTGTCTGCCTTCTGACTTTGCAGTTTATCCAGCCATAGGTGTTTTGAGAGTAAGATGGAATCCCTGTTGCTCTTTGGGCAATGTAGACATAACACAAATTTTTGTACTGCAGATTCATGTAGCTAATGACCCCAAGTTAAAAATCACTATGGTAGAACTTGGTTGATTTCTTCATTCCATTTTTACCTTTTAAAATTTATTTATTTATTTTTGAGAGAGCCAGAGGCATCCCATACAGGATTTCAAGCTGCAGCCCACAACTAGTCTCAGCCAGCCTGGATGATGGGTATGAGTGGTTGCTTCTAGCAAGCTTCGGGAGGTACGGGACATGATTCAAGGTTATTTCCTGTGTAATCCAATTCTGTTATTGCTGTGCCTCTGCCTGGCCCTCATAATCTTCCTGAGCAAGACTTGGCCTTGACATCAGACTTGTAGGCTGTTAACATAGCACTAATACATAAGATATGGCATAATGTGTATATATATAGATATATATTTTTGACTGTGATTTTTTAAAATTTAAGTTTATTTCCTTACATGTATTCACTGTATATCATTACAGTATGCAAAATGATATTTTCTTTTTTAAATTTTATTATTTTTTTCATTAAAGATATTTTATACACATTATCATCAGCAATTTTATACACAGAGATCATACATATATCTTAATGACTACATAAACTTGATTGTATGAATATACCATAATATTGACTAACAATAATGATTAACTAATCAATACGGCTCAATATTAGTTAATATATCAATAATATCCCTGACTAATAACCACTTATAGTTTTTTTTCATATTTTATTGATTCACAAAGAGTCTTAATTAATCTAAATATTCTCAATAACAAGTACAGCAGATAAAAACATATCTATGAACACATGTCTGATTGTAGGTATAAAACTTAGTGAATATGGGAACCAGCAGTTAGCGTAATGGGTATGTCGCT
This sequence comes from Tupaia belangeri chinensis, assembly GCF_000334495.1. Classification (NCBI taxonomy): domain Eukaryota; kingdom Metazoa; phylum Chordata; class Mammalia; order Scandentia; family Tupaiidae; genus Tupaia; species Tupaia belangeri. Next base: position 4,152,002 of record NW_006159703.1, read on the forward strand.
GGACTCCCACGTAGTCGACCACAGTTTGTGTCCTGGTCCCGGTGGCTTAAAACTCACGCCGGGCGCATGTGCGTGCGTGCCCAAGATCCCGAGAGGAGAATGGAAGAGAAGGGATTGCAGCGTGGTTATACCCACTGGGGGGTGATTTCTCGCTTTCTGTCTCTCTGTGTCTCTGTCTGTCTGTCTGGCGAGCGCACGCGCCCTATGGCAAAAAAACCTCTCCAAAAAAAAAACCAAAACCAAAACCAAAAACAAAAACTCAGTGAATAGGAAGAACATACTATAAAGCAGCACCTAGCTGAGGCTATATAGCTTACTTCAGTCATTTAAAAAGTATATATTTTTTTATGTATTTTTTTTAATTTTGAGAAAAGCAGTTTTAACTTTAATAAGTTAAAATCCAACAATGTTAAGAAAAATGTGCCTAAGACTTAAAACCAGGAAAAAGATTAAGATTATGTTCCAACAGTAGGCAGATACTAAAAACTCAAAAAACAGATACAGACAAAGGTAAAATCTGGTAATAAGTACACTATAATTTTCTTCCAAAACATTTTTTTCTCGCTCCATTCCCTTTTATCAAAGAGACATGAACTAACTTATTTGCAATAAATAAATAGAGTCTCAATTTTTCTGTTATTTGCACAAAGCCCATAAGAATACTAATTGATTTCATTGACTTTGCTGGAACCTTTTATAAGGAACTATAGATTAGACTCTTTATGGGACCAGCAGTTAGCGTAATGGCTATATTGCTGAACTTCCATGTAGTGGACTGCAGTTCAAGTCCTGGACCCAGTGGCTTAAGCTCATGCCGGGTGTGTGTGCATGCATGTGTGTGTGTGCCCAAGATCCCAAGAGGAGAATGGAGTTGAAGGGATTGTGGCATGGCCATCCCCCCCTGGGGGGTGATTTCTCGCTTTCTGTCTCTCTGTCTCTCTCTCCTGGTGAGCACATGTGCCCCGTAGCAAAAAAAAAAAAAAAAAAAAAAAAAAAAAGAATAGATTCTTTAAAAAGCCTCCAAGTCTACTGAGCCAAATCAGGGACTCACCATCTGCCTGTGCCTTTAAGTACCATATTTGAAAGCTTTTTGGGCCTTTCAGGAAGTGACAATCTTTACTTTTATGCCAGGCAGAACTGTTTATGGTACTAGGCAAACTTTCCAAGAGCTTCTGTTGGCTTTCTTGGGATCAACCTTAGTTCCTTAGCTTTCTAGTCATATCTTCAGAAATGGCATTCCAGTTGAAGCCCTCGCAATAACTAGTATTTCAAATTTCTGGTGCAAGGCAACAGATATTATTGAATTTATGTAAATAATAAAATAAGAATAACAAAAAATGATAAGTGCTGGAAGGGATGTGGTGAAAGGGGAACATCATTGGTGGGAATGTAAATTGGTCCAGACACTGTGGAGAACAATATGGAGGTTCCTCAAAGACCTTCAAATAGAACTACCATATGATCCAGCAGTTTCACTCCTGGGTATCTACTCGAAGGACAGGAGAATGCTCAGTTGGAAAAGTGCTTGCACAACTATATTTATTGCATTATTCATGATCGCTAAGACATGGAACCAACCCTAATGTCCACAAACAGATGAATGGATTAGAAAACTGTGGCACATATACTTCATGGAATAGTATTCAGCCATAAACAAGGTCCTGGAATTTGATAGAAAGTGAATGAATACAGAAGATTTGTTGCTGAGTGAAGCAAGTCAGACTATGAAAGAGAGACAGTATATGTCTGCGCTTAACATATACTGACTGTCTGCACTCTATGGTAGAGACTGAAAGTCTGGAGGTCATTAAAAACATTAAAAATTGTTATAGACACTAGAGACAAAGTGAAAGAAGAGTGTGGGAGGGGAAGAGCATAGGAAAGAAAATTTGGAGAAAAAATAGAGAGGTAAGACATTTGTGGGACACAGATATGGTTTATTATCTGTTGATGAGGATGTGTATAGTATTCTTAACTGGGTTGAACTGAAGTTATATCATGCTGGGTAAAGTTTCTTTACAATCTAAATGATGTATAGCAATTAAATGAATAAATAATAATAATAAGGAAAAAAATACTCACAAATATTTTCTAATTCCAAAGGGTTCAGGAAAATGAGAAAAGTTTATGTTTCAATTTCCAAAAGCATTTAGCAAATTGCTGAACCTATCAACAGCTCAAAAGCAGACAAAAATCCTTAAATCTGGAAATCAAAGCAAGGGAGAAATCAGTAATGTTTTAGTAAAAAGTAATAAAATTCTATTTGTTCTGTCCAGTTTCATGTAATTAATCTCTCTTCCGTTGAATTTGCACTTTCTGTGGTCCAATATTTCCATTTAAATTCTGGAAGTTAACATTCAACATTATTATAGATCTTTCTGGATGCATCCCTACCATTATAGCCATTTTCTTGGTTGTTTTTTGTTCTCTTATTTGTGTCTGTCTTTAGTTTTCCTGGTATAACACTCCCTTCAGAACTTCTTGAAGAGCTGGTCTGGTGTTATCAAATTCTTTTAGGTTTTGTTTATCTGAGAATGTTTTTCTTTGCTTCCCATTTGAAGGATAATCTTACTGGGTATAGTATTCTTGGTTGAAAATTATTTTTCACTTAACACTTTGAATATATTTTCCCATTCTTTCCTTGCTTGCATTGTTTCCAATGAGAGGTCCTGTGTTAGCCTGATGGGATAACCTTTGTATGTGACTTGACGTTTGTCTCTTGCCAATTTTAGTATCTTTGTCTGTGGATTTGGTCATACTGGCTATGATTGATACAATACATATTGAGACTTAACTGTGTCACTGTGTCTTCTTCCTACTCGTCCATCCAAAAGTCAATGACTCTGCTAGCAGTGAATCAGAATTCTTCATGTGACTAGACCCAGATTTCTTTCCGGGTCTGACTTACACCTTAATCTTAGCTCTGCACTACTAAGGAATGATTGATCTTCAACTGAGAGACTCATAGATTGATTTCTTTACTAAATGTTTATTCCTCAAGTCTCTATTTCTAGAAACAAAATTCCTATGCACCTAAATAGTCAAGGATGGACTTCCTTTGACAGACACGCTATTAATAAAATCTTTTTAGTAGAATTACTATATGAACACAGTAATCCAATGATTCTGTACTTCAGAATCTTTATCAAGTATTTATGGTGTTACTAAAGTATTATTTTAAATATTAAATGAGTTGATTCATATAAAATACCTCAATAGTTAAAGTAATTATCATGGTTTCTGTATTCAATGTAGAGAAATAATCATTTTCTTGTCAACAATATGTTTATCTATTGCTGCATAACTAATCACTTCTAATCTTATTTGAAACAGTGTAGTCATATTTTGCCCACATTTCTGACTCAGCAGAAACAGTCTGTTACTTAAATCTGTATAGGGTTGATTGGGGCCTTGATTGAGATCTGAGATTATTTTAGTCACATTTCTGGTGTGAATTTCAGTGGGTTAGATCTCTTCCTTCATTTCCCCTCTCCCTGATGCTCACTTTACAATCTATCATCTGACACTGCCAAGCCTCTTTAGGCTAAGATCTAAAACTGGAACACTGCTATGTCCACTGCATTCTATTGGTGAAAGAAAATTATAACCAGCTCAAGTTCAAGGGAAAGGGAATAATCTTTTCTTCTGTAGGAGAGGAATAACAACAACAACGGCAAAATAATAATAAAAGAGAGAGAAAGATGTGAGATTTGATTGGTGGTAATCTGTATAAGCAGTATTCAAAAAGTGTGCTCCAGTAGCCAGCAGGTGGCATAGTTGCTGAACTCCCAAATGGCTGACTGCAGTTCGAGTCTTGGACCCGGTGGCTTCAAACTTACACAGGGCATGTGTGTGTGAGCCCAAGATCCCAGGAGAAGAAGGGAAGAAAAGGAATCGCAACATGGCTGTTCCCCCAGGGAATGACTTCTTGCTTTCTGTCTCTCTGTCTCTTTGGTGAGAACACTTGCCCTATAGCAAAAATTTCTCCAAAACCAAACAAAAACAAACCAAAATATATTTAATTCTTCACAATATAATTGTTAGTCTTGATTATGAGGGAGGACTGGAATTAAGCTTGAGAAACAAATTACAGAAAATCTGGACACAAATGGCTAAAAATAATGTCTAGTGATCAATATGGAACTAGATTTGTGTAACTTATTTTCTCTTAAGTGTGAAGGTAAGAGTAAAATGAAAGTAATAGTTATGCTTTACAGTGGTGGTAACAGAAAGGTTAATTTGGGGGTAAGAATGATATATTTCTGACTTTTTATCTAGAATTAGTAAACACATACCCAAACAGTTCTACATGATGAAAGTCTCTGGAATAAGCCAATGAATGCCTATTAAGACCAATTTACTTCATGGCTATCATAATTATACTCTATTTTATATGTTATTGTTCTCTGGTTACCTCATGTGGGTTCAACTAAAGTGAAGACAGCAGGAGCCATGTTTCAAGCCTTCTCAAATATTGACATGAGTATAACTACTGCTAACATTAATGAAGCATTTATGTGTGTGTGTGTGTGTGTGTGTGTATGTATCTGTGTGTGTGATGTGTATCACCTCAATAAATGATGTTGAAATTGAATACACTTTTTTCCTCTTACTTTCTCTAGAATTATTTTATTTGATTTTATTTGTTATTATTTTGCCATTTGACCATAAAGAGAGAGAGAAAAAGTAAGAAAATAAGTTGCCAGGTCTGGGACTTGAACCACAGTTGGCCACCAAGTCATCTGTCAGCCCCTTCTTTTTTTTTTGTCTTTCCTTTTCTCTCGAATTATTTGATTTAATTTTATTTGTTATTATTTTTTCATGGAATTGAATACATTTGAATTTGTTTGTATTGAAACTTTGTGTGCTGAATGAAGAAATTTAAGTCCAAGATAGTTTTCCAAAATTCTATGTCAAGCATCTGCCCCTTCCAGAACCCAGTACTCTGAGACTGATGCCTTCCTTGTGGGTGAGAGGGAGGCTAAGTGAAATGAGCAAATAAGTGATTCAACTAAGAAATGGCAAAGGACCAGGACCAGCAGGTGACATGGTGATTACAGTATTGTACTCTCACATGGCTGACTACAGTTCAAGTCCTGAACCTGGTGGCTTGCTTTCTCATTTTCCCTTTCTCTCTCTTTCTCTCTCTAATAAAATTTTAAAAAACAATAATAATAATAGCAAATTTAAATTAAATAAAATTAAATAATTCTTTTAAAAAAGGAAAGAAATGGCAAAAGGCCTTAAGTTAGGTAGTGGTTACCAAGTGGTTGACCACTGTCCTCTTTCTTAATATTTTAAAGTGTTTAATGAGACTTAGTAACTGCCTGGAAAACCTTCCTCTGACAGCTTTGGCAACATGATGCTGATTTAAGAGGCATTGTGTCTCCCATAGAATATGAATTATATTTCAAAGACCAGACAAAACATTTAATTTGTCTGGCTGGAGTTAGTCAAATATATTGAGTTGTCAGAAAAGTCATGATGTATTTTTTGTTTTTCTGTGCAAAAATTCATCATGACTTTTCAACGACCCAATAACTATGTCTCTGTCTAACTAAGCTATTGAATGCTGTGCAGCTGATAACCTATCTTTTACTGTGCTCAATCTTCACATACCTCCTGGAGCCAAAGGATAAAACTTCACATGTGTGTGTGTGTGTGGGGGGGCAGCAGGTGGCATGGTAGTTAAGGTGATGAACACTCCCACATGGCCGACCATGGTTCATGTCCCAGATCTTGTTGCTTGCTTTCTCACTTTCCCCCTCTCTATATCTGTGTGTGTGTGTGTGTGTGTGTGTGTGTGGTCAAATTAAAATGGATGGATGACTAGATTAAATTAAATAATAAATAATTCTTTTAAAAAAAAAAACTTCACAAGTGATTTTTTTTCTCTCCATGGGAAAGAATAAAAATGAAACATAGCGGCTAAAGTATTCAGAAGGAGAAAGCTATTATAGTTCATAATTTCCTTCACTTAAAATGTATGACAAATGTTTTACAGATATTAAATCAAGTCACCTTAGATATGATAATGTGAGATGTCCTGCAGTGAGAAACCAAGGGCACTAATCTGCAGGAAAGGTAAGAAGTTCTTTCACCAAAACAACCAAACACCTACCAAAGTTAAACTCCTACTGTAGGGTATTATTACTGTGACTTTATAAATATAAGACCACATGGTTAACAAAGAGGAGACAGACACCTCAGGTCATTTGACTCCATCGTTAACTGCTATTGGTATTTCCACCCAAGTATAACTACTGATAAAATAAGTCCTGGTCTAGAATTCCTCTTTGAGACATTCAAAAGACGTTCTCCTGTTCTCAAATAGGCAGGTGTGATGAGCATTTGCTGAACCTACTCCTAGCCACAGTTGTGATCTTCTTTCCAAATGTGATGGAATGTAAAAATGGAAGACAGTTCTATGGATAGAAGAGTTACCATTATTACAAGGGAAATTACATGCTTCATTTAAGATACCCACAGCATTAAAAGAAATGAATCAAATGCCCTCTGCAATAGTGTGGGGATTGGATTCATAAAAAGGGAGAGCAGCCTTACTCCATGCTGTCAACAATGTCTTCAACCAGTTCATGGAAGAGGCAATATCTGAAGTCTCTGTATATATGCCTCATGAGATTTTATTTTTCCACCGAAACATCTAGACGTACAAGGCACTCAATAATAGTCATTATTTATATTCACCGTTTGAGGGAGTAACAGCACTGAAGTTAGGAGAAAGCATGGTAGGACAGATAATATCACTAAGTGTTTAAGATGTAATTGTTTAGGCAAAATGTAAATGCAACTGTTGTGATCTATTTGTTATTTTGAAATTAACTTTGCTGAGTTCTAAGTACTAGTATCTGGATGTGAAAATAACTTTTATAAAATTTACCCATTTCAATAGATATACAGTAGAACAAATATAGTAAAATAATTTATGTATCTTACAGGTACATATATAGTTTTTCATTGTATAATTATACCAACTTATCTATATTTTTAAACTTTTCATGATGAAGTTTTTAAAATATTTACCTTAATACTTTAAAAAGTATATATACACACACACACACACACTCACACACACACTACATGTATTTATACATATATGCGCATTATCCAAGGCCTTCTAGCTCCCTAAACCTCTTTTGACACACATGTGAATCCTAGTCAGTTTGGAGGATAATATAAAGAGAGGGGGATTTTTCTTACTGTGGAAAACTTGAAATCTTGTTTCTTTTATGGCATAAAATTACTGGCTTGATTAAAATAAACCATTTATCATTTTAAAATTTATCCTAAGGAACCAGTAGGTAACTTGGTGGTTAAGACATTGGACTCCCACATGGCTGACCATGGTTCAAGTCCCGGACCTGGTGACTTGCTTTCTCATTTTCCTTATCTTTCTCTTTCTCTCTTTGTCTCTCTCTGGTGAGCACGCATGACCTATAGTAAATTAAAATAATAATAGTAAATAAAATTAAATAAATAATTTTTAAATAAATAAAAACAAAAATTGTTCTAAATAGGTGAAAGAGAAAATCAAATACAATCCAGAGCCACTGAATCCAAGGATTTTTTTTTTCTTTTTTGAGAGAGATTTTTTTCTATAGGGAACATGCACTCACCAGAGAGACAGAGAGACAGAAAGTAAGAAATTACCCTCCAGCGGGGCTTGGCCATGCCACAATTACTTCTCTTCTCAGAATCTGGGACACAATACATATGTGCCTGGTCTGAGTTTGAAGGTGCCAGGTTCAGGACTCAAACCATGATCAACTCTGTGGGAGTCCAGCAATGTAACCATTATATCATCTAATGGTCCCACCTATGAGGATCTTAAAATCGAAGAAATTGTAAGAATCATTTAGATTATCTTCCCTTGCAAAGCTGAACTTTTCTTTAGAACCACAAAATGTTTATTTTGTACTTCCTAATACTAGTTAATGCCATCTGGAAATATATAGATCAGATAATATATTTCTTTTCCATACTAATGTCCTTGAGAAGATTAAGCCAATGACCATATTACTCTTAAGTTTGTTCTTTGTAGGCTTATATTTTTTACCGCCATCAGCCTGCCTCATGCTATATGGTCTCTAGACTTCACATTATCAAGGTCATCTTTCTCTGGACATGCTCCAAGCAATTCAAACTTCTCTAACATAGGACAGTCAATCTTGTACACAATATTCCAGTGTTTTATAATATTGAATTTATGACCAAGTAAAAATCCCAAGGTGATTTCAACATGAGCATAATGACTTGGGACAAGAAGGCCAACAGTGTAATGTTATTCTTCAAACATAAGATCTCTTGTCTTTTGTTACCTCATAAAAATACATTACCTCCTCTTATTCCCCACTTGATGCATTCATGACTTACTAATGAACAATATCCAATGTATTTTCACTTGCTTTTAAAATATAATTTGAGGTAAATAATTGGCATATAATTCATTTGAGGGAAAAGGTCATGGGAGTCTCTATTGTGGACATACAAGCTCGGAGCATCAATAACAGCGCCAAATGAAGATAAGCCATCTATTAACAATGAGAAGATGAACACTGACTATACCATTTTCCCAGACTGTTTCACCATTTTATATTTTTGTTCTGAAGAAAATATCTGATAGACGCATATTAAAGTTTAGATATTTATGAGAGTTGGGGCGTGAAGCTAATGTTTTAAATGACAATTTACTCTAGAAGCAACACCTTCCAGTTTGTGAAAGTTACTCTATAATTTTTTTAAAGACTGTGACAGTTTCAGCAATTAGGGTGGAGGATTTTTCAAATATATAACATGGTGGTGATCAGCATGGCTTATTCAGAGGGCAACTACTGAAGAGTTACGCTTAACTCTACCCCACAACCGAGTCTGAAGCAACTGATTCTACCATGGGGGCTTTCATTTTCCTTCCCTTCATGTTGCTGGCCATGTTCTCAGGTAAGAAAGTCAAAGTCAATGACTTTCCTTGCAATTCTCAAAGTAAAGAATTAGAAATGTTGAGTGATTTAATAATACTTTTTCAGAAAATTTAAAGTGGGAAATCACTATCATATAGAAATATTGGGTCGTCAGAAAAGTTATAATGTATTTTTCTATGCAAAAATGCATCATGACTTTTTTGATGACCCAATAGAAGGTCATTTCAGACAAAATAAATTTAGATCCAGAAGCATAAAAATAGTTACTGGGTAACACAAGGGAGAATAGTTTGGTGTAGTTGAAGAGAAATGAAGGGAAGGGAAAAGAAAAGGAAGACATTAAGCTGTAAAGATAAATTCCATGTAAAAGGTTTATGAGAGTTTGGAAATATTCAAATTTATGTTCCAGAAGAGAATAAATTTATGCTATGAACCTGGGCTCTGTGGTCAAATAAAGATGAGTCCAAATTCTTTTTTTTCTTTTCTATTTATGTGATTTGGAACTAATTTAATTTATTTGGCTCTCAGTTTTTTCATTTTTATCATTAAAAATTATGTTGATAATTGCAAGAGCCACCATGACTTGAGTTCTCAGGTGCTTGACATTCAACATACTTCTCTCTATTCCTTACATCAATACAGTTAGATTGTTTTCTAGCTGCATATTCTAGCTCAGAAACATAACTTCGCAAAGTAATAAGCAACATAGTTAATGCATTTCTCAAGATAATACATCATGATAATGAAGCAGACTCTGATATAACTCCAAATTATGATCTCCTACTTGACTCTTTTTTTCTTTTAGATTTAGTGTAGAGCATAATAAAAGCAAAGTGTCTAGGATCTTCAACTTCTTATACTGTGACATGAGAAACAGTAGTTCTCCTCTCATTACTCTGGAATTGTTTTATATTGTTTAGTTGAGTGCAGGAGTGACCATACCCATCTTGTTAAGAATACTGTAATAATACTGCAAATGGATTCAATGTGAGAAAACTTGTTTAGAGATGCCATTAGGAAACTTCTGAAGAAATGAGAACAGAAAGCTAAGAGATGTACTCAGAGATATGATGAGAAAGGATGAATATATTTTAGAGGAAAATGAAAAACACCATACAGTTAAAGTCTTCACTATGTTAAATGAAAATAGGTACAATAGTTATTCTGTGAGATGAAAGTGTGTACTCAGCAGATAGTTTTTGATGGGATAAAGTATATTAATATCAGATGTAGTGATTTTATGGATTCATAAGGTAAAGAAGGGAAAAGATCAGGAATACCTATTACAGCAATGACAAGCACATCCTGGAGTTTATGAAATTAGAAGGGAGAAAAACAAAACAAATAAAACAAAGCTGAAGATAATTTTTTCCCTAATTTTTAACTTAAGAAAGAGATGGTGAAACCACAATTAAATCTGTTACTTATTTTTATCCCAAAATTTTATGCATAGTTTTTATCCTATAAATTTCTTCATTCAGGCCAGAATAATTGTATTAGGGTTTCATTGAAACACTATACTAGCAAAATGAAAGATAAACTACCTGCTCATCGGTAGAAAACTAGTTAAACTATGGTAACCTATAAAATAGGACAGTGTTTAAATATTAGGGAAAAAATATGAAGGTGCTTTATAGGCAACAGTATAAGGAAAGCTTTATGCTATTTCCAAGGGGGAAAACGGAAGTGAAATATATAGAGAATGCACTACCAATTGTGTATGAAATATATTCATATATGTTTGTAAACACGTAGGATGTCTCTGAATAATTCACAAAAACCTGATAAATATGATTGTGTCATAAGTAGTAAAATAGGTTGTTTGGGAAAGGAAAGAAAAACAAAACAAATTGTTTACACTGTTGTATCATCAAGATTTGATCCCAGGACCAGCAGGTGGCATAGTGGTTAAGGCATTGGACTCTCACATGGCTGACCATGGCTTGAGTCCTAAACCTGGAGGCTTGCTTTTTTACTCCCTTTGTATCTCTCTAGTGAGTGTACCAGTGTCCTTTAGCAAATTAAATCATAATAATAAATACAAATTCAGTAAACAATTTTTTTTTCAAGAGAATTTTGCTATAAAGTATTTGCACTATCCGGAGAGACAGAGAAACAGAAAATGAGAAATCCCAGGAGGAATGGCCACACCACCATCCCTTCTCCTCCATTGTCCTCTCAAGATTTTGGGCACACATGCACACGCACCCAGCATGAGTTTAAACTGTCCAGTCTGGGAATCGAAACACAGTCAACCATATTGTAGTCCAGTGACGCAACCGTATGTCATCTGCTGGTCCCAAATAATTTTTTAAAATAAATATTAAAACCAATGTTATCACTGACTCGAAAACTAAAAGCATAAAAAATTGTTCACTAACCCATTTTGTTTTCTAATTAATTCATTTCTCTCATTTATTTCTTTATTTTTTTCAATTTTTAAAAAAAATTTTATTTATTTATTTATTTATTTTTGTGGAGAAGTTTTTGCTATAGGGCGCTTGCACTTGCCAGACAGAGAGAGAGAGACAGTGAGACAGAAAGTGAGAAATCACCCCCCGGGGGGATGGCCACACTGCAATCCCTTCTCCTCCATTCTCCTCTTGGGATCTTGGGCACGCACACATACACGCCAAGACTGCACAGTATTTCATGTGTATGTGTGTGTGTGTGTGTGTGTGTGTGTGTGTGTTTATATTATTTTATTTAGTCCATATTTTTTTCATTTCTTTTTTTAATTTTTTCTTTTTTTTTACATTAATTCACTATACATCATTATAGTATACAAAATAAATTTTCCATCCAAAATACACTGTCTATTGGTGCAATAAATCACATTAACGTACATACAAATAATTTTCCATTCCTTACGTCTTGCATATTTTGCTTTTTTTTTTTTGCCATCCTTGATTCCCTATCCCTAACCCTCTGCCATGTCCCACCCTTCTTCCACATTGTCTCTGGTGTCCATGGTTGCTTTCTGTGCTTTCCCCCCCCCCATTTAACTGATTTGCTAATGAACTTAATTTGTCTAAATATTTGCAATAGCAAGCGCAGCTAATACATACATACACATGAATCCATGTCTGACTTTAGGCATAAACCTCAGTGAGTAGAATGAAC
>NW_006159703.1:4165090-4248705 GCF_000334495.1 Tupaia belangeri chinensis
GGTCTGGTGCTGGTAAATTCTTTCAGGTTTTGTTTATCTGAGAATGTTCTTGTCTTTTCTTCCCACATAATCTTGCCGGGTACAGTATTCTCAGCTGAAATTGCTTTTCTCTTAACACTTTGAATATATTTTCCCGTTCTTTCCTCGCTCGCATTGTTTCCGATGAGAGATCTGCTGTTAGCCTGATGGGATACCCTTTGTAGGTAACTTGCCGTTTTTCTCTTGCCAGTCTTAGTATCTTGTCTTTGTCTGTGGTTTGGGTCAATCTGGCTATAATGTGTCTTGAGAAGATCTTCTAGGGTTGATTCTATTTGGGATCCTCTGTACTTCTTGGGACTGAATCTTTGAGTGCCTCTCCAGGTTTGGAAAGTTTTCTTGCAGGATTTCATGGAATAGATTATCAATTCCCTTATGAGTTTCTTCACCTTCTGGGATGCCTATTATCTGGATGTTCGGACATTTAATTGTATCTAGTATTTCTCGTATATTATTCTCAAATTTTTGGGCCATTTTCTCAGTCTTCATGGTGGATTTTTCTAAGCCAGTAATTTTCTCTTCTGCATCTGAGATTCTATTTTCTGTGTGCTCTAGTCTGCTTTTAATACTTTCAAGGGAAATTTCGACTTCTTGTATTATAGCCTTCATCTCTAACAGTTCCATCTGATTCTTTTGTAAAGTGTGAAATTCCTCTTTTAGATCTTGCATGAACTTCCTCACCTTCTGGAACTCTTCAACTCCTTTCTCCTTCCTCTTCAGCAGTTCCTTGTCTCTATTCTCTTCCATCTCTGTAAGCTTTGCCATTATGAATGCTCTGAATTCTTTATCAGACATTTCCATGATTTCCACTGCACTATTATCTTTTTCCCTTGGCGGAGAGGTATTTTCCTGCTTCCCCATATTTCTTGTGGTCCTGCAGTGATTTCTAGTCATCTAGTGGATGGTCAGTTTCTTCCAAAACTTGGAAATTCAATCACGTGAATTTTGTATGCTGGAGGCCGATTTATCAGTGGACCTCTTCATTTCTCCATTTCCCCCAAAATGGCTAGATCACAGGAGCCATGGAGCTGTCTCTTGAAGAAGGCCTGTAATGTTGCCTTCCACCTCTCCTGAGTTGGGAGGGGGAGGAGAATTTTAAGCCACCGGGTCCGGGATGCGAACCGTGGTCGACTACATGGGAGTCCAGCGACACAGCCATTATGCTAACTGCTGATCCCATCTCTCATTTATTTCTACTTGATGTTAGCAACTGTTTTTTTTAAAATAATTATTTATTTAGTTTTATTATTATTTTGAAAAATTTTCCTATAGAGTATGTGTGCTCAACAGAGAGAAGAGATGGGGGGGTGGGAGGAGAAAACAAGCTACCAGATCTGGGACTCAAACCACGTTTAGTCATATGGGAATCCAGTGCCTTAAGCCATCTGTTGGCCCCATGTTAGTAACTGCTAGTGAACAATGTTTGATTCCTAGAACTCATATACATATTTATCTCTGTGGAAATAATTTTTAACCATTTTTTCTAGCCATCTTCTATTTTTCTTAAATATCCTCTCTTCTAGGAAAGAGAGAGGATACCACACTCTCTACTACCTAGATTCTACTACACCTTGAGGTGAATGCTGTTGATTTTAAGTTCTTGAAGATAAATAACCATATTTTATTTTGTGCTTGTGGTGTCATTCCAGTGTCTTCGACCCAGTTTTTGAAAACAAATCTTTTCCAACTTGAAGAAAATCAAGATCCTGCACTTATTCTAGAGAAAAATGAAGCTAATCATCTAGGAAGACAAAAAGAATCTAATAAGCAAGGAGGCAGTAACACACAGGGACAGCCAGGGACATTTAGTCTGCAAGGACTACCAGGGTATTCTAACCAGCCAGGGAATTTAAATCAACAAGGAAGGCCAGGAGCTTTGAAACAGTCTGGGATGTCAGGAGCTTGGATTTTGCAAGGAAATTCAGGAGGATCTAACCAAAAAGGAAATCTAGGAGTTTCTAATGAGCAAGGAAAATCAGAATCTTCTAGCCAGCAAGGGAAACCAGGGTCACCAAGCCCACAGGGCAAGCCAGGGTCATCTAGCCAGCAAGGGAAACTGGGATCATCTAACCAGTCAGGGAAACCAGGATCATCTAGTGAACAAGGAAAGCTGATGTCATCTAGCCAGCAAGGGAAACTGGGATCATCTAGTGAGCAAGGGAAACTGGGATCATCTAACCAGCAAGGGAAACTGGAATCATCTAGCCAGCAAAGGAAACTGGGATCATCTAGTGAGCAAAGGAAACTGGGACCATCTAGTCAGCAAGGGAAAATGGGATCATCTAGTGAGCAAGGGAAAATGGGGTCATCTAGTGAGCAAGGGAAACTAGGATCATCTAGCCAGCACGGGAAAATGGGATCATCTAGTGAGCAAGGGAAACTGGGGTCATCTAGCCAGCAAGGGAAAATGGGATCATCTAGTGAGCAAGGGAAAATGGGGTCATCTAGCCAGCAAGGGAAACTAGGATCATTTATCCAGCAAGGAAAAATGGGATCATCTAGTGAGCAAGGGAAAATGGAATCATCTAGTGAGCAAGGGAAAATGGGGTCATCTAGCCAGCAAGGGAAAATGGGATCATCTAGTGAGGAAGGGAAAATGGGGTCATCTAGCCATCAAGAGAAAATGGGGTCATCTAGCCAGCAAGGGAAACTAGGATCATTTATCCAGCAAGGGAAAATGGGATCATCTAGTGAGCAAGGGAAAATGGGGTCATCTAGCCAGCAAGGGAAAATGGGATCATCTAGTGAGCAAGGGAAAATGGGATCATCTAGCCAGTCAGGGAAACCAGGGTCATCCAGTGTGCAAGGAAAGCTGACGTCTTCTAGTCAGCCAGGGAAACTGGGATCATCTAGTGAACAAGGAAAGCCAATGTCATCTAGCCAGCAAGGGAAGCCAATGTCATCTAACCAGCAAGTAAAGCCAGGGTCATCTAGCCAGCAGGAAAAGTCAGAATCATCTAGTCTGGAGGAAAAGTCGAGATCACCTAGCCAGCAAGGGAAACTGGGATCATTTAATGAGCAGGGGAAGTCAATGTCATCTAGCCAGCAAGGGAAACCAATGGCAATTAGACAGCAAGTGAGGCCCATGCCATCTATCCAAATAAAACCAGGGTCATCTAGCCAGCATGGGAAACCAGGATCATCTAGCCAGCAAGGGAATCTAGGGTCCTCCAGTCAGCAAGGGAATCTAGGTTCTTCTAGCCAACAAGGGAATCCAGGGTCTTCTAACCAGCAAGGGAAGTCAGGATTATCTAGCCAACAAAAGAAATCAAGGTCTTTTTACAATAAAAGAGAAAGAAAAACTGTAGACAACCCTTTGAACGGCAATATAATGGAGAATCGGGTTAGTGATAACATCTTTCTCTTTATTTTTCACTCACTTGATCTCAACTATTCTATTTTCCAAGACTATAAATGGTTTAACTCCACATTATACTTGTGACAATTTATGATACTGATTAAGTAGAATGAGAGAAGTGTTAGAGTCAATTATTTCAATAAAACATTTATGTTCATTAATAGGTTCCATGCCCTTTGAGTCCATCTCTCATTCTCCTCTATCATTTTTTACTCAATGGCCTTCTACCCATATTGAACCAACCCAGATTCCCATGAACTGAGTCTACACCACTGCTATGTACAATGTTCATGTCCATTGTCATCTTATTCATAATCTACAAACCACCAAGGTTGTATTTCTAAATCAAATTCTGAGTTGATAATTCAATCTGCTATCTAAAATTTTTCTGTGGTTCCACATTGCTTAGAAGATAAAACCCAAATTTCTAAACATGGAATTTAAAGTTGTTCATGATTGAGTTCCTATATGCCATCTAGCTTTATTTGGTGTCACTGTTGCTCACAGACTATCCATATCATAGTTCTTGGATTTTTCCATTAATAAATTTTTTTAGAAGTTTTTGCTTTAGGGTGCATACACTGTTGAAGAGAGAGAGACAGAGATAGGAGAAAGAATGTGAGAAATCACCCCCCAGAAGGATGGTCATGCTACAATCCCTTCTGCACGCTCCTCCCAGTATCTTGGGAAACATGCATGCACCTGTGTTTCAAGGCACTGGGTCCAGGACTTAGACTGCAGTCAAATATGTGGAGTCCAGCAACATAGTCACTATGATGCCATTTGCTGGTTCCCATAAATTATTTTTAAAAAATTCTTTTTAAAATTTAAATTCCATCACTGTGCATCTCTGTAGCACACAATTTTTTTTCAACACATGCATGTAATCCATGACACTCAAGTCAATGATATTACTATATACATCATTTTCAACAGAGAATTTTATACTCTTTTTCTGTTAAATGTTTCTTCTCTTTGCCCCTCCCACCTATCCTCTATCATCTTAATACTAATGATTTCCTTCATCATAAAATTTAGCTTATTGCTTTGTAATATATTATCTATTTATTTAGCCAGGTCATGAATTCCTAGAAGAAAGTACATTTCTTTTCAAAGCTGTATCCCCAGAACCTAAAATAAGTGAAATATGTAATAGGTTCTCTTGAATTGTATGTTAGATGGATGAATTATTGCCCTATTAAGAATCATATTTACAAAAAGGTGACCATCTATCTGATTAGTATGTCTCCTATATTCCTTTATGAGTCTTGTTATGCTATTGTCTTCCTTGTCAAGTGAGAAATCACCACCCCAGGGAGGGATGGCCATACCATAGTCTGTTCTCCCCCATTCTCTTCTCAGGCTTTTGGGCATGTATGCACATACACCTGGAATAATTTTCAAGCTGCCTGGCCTAGGACTCAAATCACAGTTGGCCATGTGAGAATTCAGCTCTTTAAGCATGCTACCTTTTCAACTTCAAAAACTGTCACTCCTCATAACCCTTTCAGATGAAAGCTAAAATCTTGTTTTCAACGGTTTCAGAATTTAGCAATTCTGCATAATGCTACCTCCTTGTTGTTATTCTTTCAATGTAAAAAGAAGGGGGTCAATTAAATTATGTCTTTGCATTTTTCAGTATGACTCTTTGTTGACTATTGTTTTCCACATAGGAGAAGACTTGTCTCCAAAGAATAAGAGTGAAAGCAGTCTGACTATAGTAAGAGTAAGAGTTTTGAAGTAGATAACTCAGAGTTTGAATCACAGTTTGAACATTTTATCCATTTATGACCTTAGTCTTATCACTTAAACACACTAAGTCTCTATGTTTGCAGCTATAAAATGGGACAATATATTGTTATATGGATTAAATAAAAGTGATAAATAAAGTAAGTGCAGTAAAAAGATTTATTAATAATCAATTAGTAATAAATATTTGCTTTATTATAATATTTATATTAAATTGATTTACCTTATTATCTAATGGTCTTTCACATCACTGTAGGCTGGCAGTACCAGCAGCAAGAACCCAACTGGAAATTCAAAATGTAAATCTGTCTACAAACCTGTCTGTGGTTCTGATGGAAAAACCTACGGTAACAGCTGTATTTTAAATGAAACAAAGAGGTAAGAAGGTTTTGTATTCCTTTTATAGGATGTACTATTTTGGCCCATAGAGATTAAAGAATATTTCTCACCATGTCTCTATAGTTTTTTCTCCGTAGTGGCTTGGCTATTGTAGTCCAAAGGAAACATAAAAAAGAGATTTAGCCATTGAACAATAAATTCAGTCAATTCCTGAAGGAATGTGGTCTATTTGGATATTAAAGTAGTAGCAAATTTAATTTTGAGTCATTCACTTACCAAATATTTATTAATACCCACAATGTACCAGGCAGAGCTCTTTTTGAGAGAAGGATATTTTTGCCATAGGGCTTGTGTGCTTGCCAGAGAGACATAAATAGAAAGTCATTGCCCCCCCAGGGAAGGTGACTATGTCACAATACCTTCTTCACCATTCTCCTCTCAGGATTTTGGGCATGCACAGCACACATGCCCAGTGTGAGTTTCAAGATGCTGAATCCAGGACTTGAATGACAGTTGACCACATGGGAGTCCATCACCTTAGTCACTATGCCATCTACAGGCCCTATACCAGGTGGTAATATAGGAACTGGAGGTAAAATGATGGACACAATACACAGAAATTTCTGCCTTTATGGAGCTTTCATTTTTGCAATAGAAAGCACCAATAAAATATATCAGAGATTTATAAATAAGACTATGAAGCTCACAAATTACCATTATTGCCTACTAAATTATATTTTAATTTTAAATAACAATATTTAAGCTACAACAGTGACATACTATCTATAAGAAATATCACTACAAGGCTGTATAAAATTGTTAGAAAGCAGACATCTCAACTCTCAGAATTTTTGAATGTTCAACTATGAAAGGCAGTGGTGGGGGCCAGTGGATGGCATAGTGGTTAAGACACTGGACATTGCCACATGGCTGACCATGATTCAAGTCCCAGACCTGGTGGCTTGCTTTCTCACCTTTCCTTTCTCTCTCTCTCTCTCTCTCTCTCTCTCTCTCTCTCTCTGTGTGTGTGTGTGTGTGTGTGTGTGTGTGTGTGTCTGGTCAAATTAAAATAAATGAATGAATAAATAAAATTAAAATAAATAATTTAGAAAAGAAAGATAGTAGGAATAAAATAAGAATGGTATCATCTTTGTTTTCAACAATTCTAAATGTGATAAGTTCTTAGTAAATTGTTATTGTAAAAAATAAAAAAAATGTAGAAGTGCCCCCTGTAAAGAATTTGACACCCATTTTCTCATTTTATAAATAAGGCATCTGACCCAGAGATGAGAAGGGATGGTACAAAGTAAACAGAGTCTCTGAGCAGTCAATGAGAATCACTCAAGTCAGACCTAGGCCTGCTTTTTCCCAAGTGATTTTTACATAATTACATTTTCTCTTTATAGTGGTAACACCACTACCTGGTCCTTGATTTCTTTTTTTTTTATTTCTTTTTTATTTACATTTTTAATACATTCAATCACATTATTTAGCGTATAAGGTGATCATTTTAATATGTGAACATTTCTCCCTGGTCAAGTTGATCAAAATATAATAACACTACCTCCCTGTCTCAACAATGCTGTCTTCATATCCCTCCTTCAAATGTTTTTCCCCAGGTCTTACTCCTCCTCACCCACCACATCTGGCATTCACATCCACCTCTTGTGTTTGTACATCCTTTAGCCAATCAGTTTCAGTCATCGAGTGCAGACACTCGGTATATATTAAGTGGGGACATACAATGTCTCTCCTTCATAGCCTGGCTTGCTTCACTCAGCAGTAAATCTTCCATATTCTTCCACTTTCTGTCAAAAGCCAGGGTTTTGTTGTTCTTAATGGTTGAATAGTATTCCATAGAGTATATGTGCCACAGTTTTTCAATCCATTCAGCTGTACAGGGGCATTACCTTATCCTTGATTTCTATCATTTTATTTCCTCAGGTTGAGTGATGGAAAACTGAGTCTGAGCCATGAGGGGAAATGCTAAATATTTTTGTGAACCAAATTACATGGAGCTTCAGAACCCACTTGCATTTTCCAGGGAATTAAACTGTGAGAACAGCATTCATTTTACAGCTCTAATGAACTCTATATTATTTTCAAATTTGTTCTACTGCAAATAAAATCAGTTCCAGAGAAGCTTCTGATTTGTGAAATCGCTTGTTTCCTAAAAGTTCCCAAGCCTTACGAGTGCCTGTGATCTCTCTGTCTCAAGTACCAAAATAGTTATAAATTCTTCTCTCCTTTAGCACTAATACTTCAGGACCCAGATCAGAAATTTGTAAACTCTAATAGATACAAGAATCTCAGAATGGCATGTAAAAGATAAAGACATCCCAATTTGGAAAAATCAATGTTCTGGCACATCTTGGTGCCACTTTGTAATTCCAGTAATAAAAAGAAAATAATACAGGTTTCTGGAGATAGGGAAAAGATAATCTACAAAGGAACAAGAATCAGACTGACAACGGATTTATCATTGGACAACCTGAGACCTAGAAATAAGTAGAGCAGTGTTATGGAAGTTCTGCAGTAAAAAGGCTTTACACCTAGAATCCTATATCTAGTCAATTTGGCATTTGAGGTTAAAAGTAAAACAAATAATTTAAAATGCAGATATTTTTGATGTTGAAGAATTTAAAGATACATTCTTGGGAAAAAATGCTGAAGGTAATTATTTAGTAAACGAGGGTGACTACGAACACATGTGTACAATGTATCTTCTATGATCAACGCACACATTCAAAAATTGACAAGTAAAACCAGAAAGTAAAACACTACGTCTCCATCTAAAGAATGGGAAGGGCAGCTAATGGCATAATTGGGGATGAAGAAAAGGAAAGTTACAGACACTACCTAGATGTTGGTATAAATCTAGAGGGTATATTTTTAAAATTTAATGATAATTACTCTAGCTTAGGAGTCACCTTCCTATGCTACTAGGGATAGGAGGAGTCACATTTTTAATATAACTACACTAGAAAAGGTGAAGGAAAAGTAATAGAGATGTATGGAGAAAAAGATGGCAAGATAAATTAGAAAAATACAAAAGTTTAACACAAAGACACGGGTATTTCATAAATGTTGTCATTTATCATGATGTGAACTTCAAATCTCTATAAAACCTTCCTTTTTTGAATATGTATCAAAGAAAAAGAAAAACTGGGACCAGCAGTTAGGGTAATGGCTATGTTGCTGAACTCTCACGTAGTCGACCGCAGTTCGCGTCCCAGACCCAGTGGCTTGAGACTCAAGCTGGGTGTGTGTGCATGCGTGCCCAAAATCCCAAGAGGAGAATGGAGGAGAAGTGATTGCGGTGTGGCCATACCCTCTGAAGGGTGATTTCTCGCTTTCTATCTCTCTGTCTCTCTCTATCTGTCTGGTGAGCGCACACGCCCTACCCCCCCTAAGAAAAAACCCTCCAAAAAAAAAAAAAAAAAAAGAAAGAAAGAAAGAAAGAAAGAAAGAAAGAAAGAAAGAAAGAAAGAAAAACTAATGTCTGGATATCTGGCAGAGCTAAAGAGATCACAGTTGTAAAACCACATTCTGCATTTTTCTAATGAAGATCATTTCTGGACACTTGATATGAACTTGATTTAAGATTTTTTTTTAAGGAAATACTGATTGGCTTCCTAAGGTTCATGGAATCATATGCAAAGAAAATTCTCTATGTACTCTTTTCTTAAGAGAATGTCCAGGGACCAGCAGTTAGCATAATGGCTTATGTCCCTGGACTCCCAAGCTACCAGCTCCAGGACTCAACCTGGTCAGTCATGTGGGAGTCTAGCACCCTTAACCACCACTCCACCTGCCAGCCCCTCTCTACTCTTTATTTTTTTTATCTTTTACTCTCTGATATTTTTCTTTTAGATTGTTTCCTTTTACCTTATCCTCTTCCCCCTATGCTTTTGCCTCAAATGAGAAAAAGTTCAGAAAACACCAGCAAAAGAAATGATAGTGATTATTCCTTTTAAAACAAACCCCTCTGAAAAAGGGGCATCTAACATGGTAATTGTGCAAAACTGAGTTAAAAGTTTTAATCTCTGGATTTTCAGCCCCAACTAAAGATCTCACTGCATTTGCTAAAGAATTTTAAATAACATTCAAGACTTACGACCCAGGATTTTCATCCTTTCTTTTTTCTTTTCTTTTCTTTTTTTTTTGGAGAGGTTTTTGCTATAGGGCACATGCGCTCGCCAGACAGACAGAGAGAGACAGAGAGACAGGAAAGCGAGAAATCACCCCCCAGGGGGGATGGCCATACCACAATCCCTTCTCCTTCAGTCTCCTCTCGGGATCTTGGGCACGCACGCACACGCGCCCGGCGTGAGTTTTAAGCCACCGGATCCGGGACACGAACCGCGGTCGACTATGTGGGAGTCCAGCGACATAGTCATTATGCTAACTGCTGGTCCCAGGATTTTCATCCTTTTATTAGCTAATCTAATTATTAGTTTGGGGAAGCAGACTAGCAGATTGGAAAAGACTTTCATATTCTATTATAAAGTATATGCAGATGGGAGAAACCAATTCAGAGGATGCTGATTGTCTTTGCACCACTTTGCCACAGGTATTTCCAAAAATTAGAGATTAGGTGAAAGAAAAACAGAATAAGATATGCCCAGATGAAACAATATCTTATGTTTATGTTGGATTTGAGAAAACATTCAAAGAGCATTCAGGGATAATACCTGAAATTTGGGGGAATGGTAGGACTGATGCTTTTTTAAGTTCTAGATTTATGCAAGGCTTATACAATAAATTAGTAACTTTAATAAAAAGGAACAGTGTGGCTTCAGCATCACTGTCCACTAATAATGTTGTCACCCTAGCCCACTAATCATCCCAGATAATCCTCAAGAAAGAAAAGGAAACAACTAAGATAGTGAGTTTGCAATTTAAATCAAGGTAGAGGGTCACAAGGACTTAATTCCTTTCTCCAGAGATTTCAATAGGCAAATAAAATAATAAACTACAATTATTATAAAAAGATAGGATGTATTGGGTGAGTCCCAAGGCCAAGTGGCTACGGGAGTTAGAGACCACATAACTGATCAGAGTTTGAATCTTGGCCCTGGTAGCTTGAAAAACATGCTGGACACATGTATATACATGCCCCAAATCCTGATAGGATGGAAAAATGGAGAAGAGATTGCAGCATGACCACGATCCATGGAGAGTACTTTCTCCTTCTTTCTCTCTCCATCTGTTTCTCTGTGTTTCTATATCTCTCTCTCTCTGGCAAACACATGTACTCCCTGGCAAAAAATATACATAAATAAAATAAGAAAAATATTAAAAAGGACTGCAAGAAACTCAAACAGGTCCATGCACTAAAGAAACAAAAAGCCTCAGAAAAAGACACTGAGAAAAATCAGGAATCAGAATAGAGGTGCCCCCAGGGGATATAGAGTAAATTTCCTTTGCTTCAAACGACGATGTTAGAAGAAATAGAAATATTTAAAAATGAGGAAGGTACTAGAGCACTTGGGAGGTACCAGTGCAACACTATCAGTCCTCAATCCTATCTTAATTAAAACTCTTTTCACTTAGAGTAACAGAAGAGTTCAAATGGCAGAGGATTTTAATCCTCCAATTATGGCCTTTAAATCATACTCCTTTTGATTCAATGCTGTGAATTTGTAAGTCATCATGCTCTCTGTGCAGTAGATAGCACCAGTATACACCTGCTAGGAAGAGATTTTCTCAAGGCACATAATGACAATAACTTATCCTCACAGACAAAGGAGATGATTCTCAGGTTAGGGAACACAATTTAGAATCCTACATGTAATATCGTGCTCATCAAAGTTAGTCAAGACTTTGAAAAGGTAGAATTGGAGCCTTTATTGTCCAGAACATCAGAATCTTTGTGGGAAAATTGGGAGTATTAGAAGAATTAGATCAATAATTCCTATAGAAATAACTATGGATATTTCTAAGTCCTTACCAACCATTAAACAATATCTTCTTGAACTGAGACTTTAACAGGTTAAGTCCATCATTCAGGATTATTTTGATAAAGAACTTGTAATACCTTGCACAAGTCCTTGCAACACACTCATCTTCCTAGAGAGGAAGCCAAATAAAGATGACTGGAGGTTTTCTAAGGGCCATGAATAAAATAATAATCCCTAGACTTCCTGTGGTTTCTATCTACACGCCTTATTATCTATTATTCCCATTCCTGTCAGTCGCTTATCTGTCTTTGATCTATGTGCCTTTTTCAGCATATCTGTAGAACAGAATTAGTCGATATCTTTATGCTTTCACTTGGGGGGAATGCCAGTACAAATGGGTGGTCTTACCCCAGAGTTATAGCAAGAGTCCAGCTTATTTTTCTCAAATATTAAAGGCAGAAGTAGATGATATTGAGTTTCCAATAATTCAGTCTATGGCTAATTTGTTTTTGTGCTCCTCTACCCTGATAAAGTGCAGAGAAGACACCATTCCTGTGTTACAGTGACTGGACACTAGGGGGCACAAAGTGCCAAGGATAAATTAAATTTAGTCAGTTACATACGTCTGACATGTGATTTCTCTGACAGTGCTACTAATAACCATTACGATCTTTCTTATACCAAAACTAAAAGGAAGATTTCTGTGACTAAGAGGTTATTGTAAGAATTGTGTTCCAAGTTATTCATTTATGTCTCAACCTTCATCCAAAAAAAAAAAAAAGGCAAGAAAAAATAAAGAGATAAGAAAAACTAAAACAAACTCAAACAGACCCAATCTGCTGGGAAGAAGAAATGCAACATATAAAATATTTAAAACAAGCTTTCACTAAAATGATTGCATTAGTCATCCATTATAAACTTTCTCTTTTTCTTATATAAAAGAAATGGAAATGCATTAGGAGTACTAACTCAAAAAATATAGTGATAATAACTGACCAATCTGCTATTTTAGCCAACAATTAGGTCCACCAGCAAGAGGACACCTTTCTTGTATGATTGCCGTATCATCTGCCAGCACTTTATGTAAGAATGTTGAAGAACATATTTTAGGATTTCCACTATGTATTGATGCCTTTCCCCCTGTGAAATCTCTCCTAAATTCTCACCTCACGTCACTCAATATTATTCCTCTACTATCTCATCTCTTATGAAGTACTTCTGCTTTCCGCCCTTAACATTATTCTAAAATACTATAACACTCTTACTTTCTATCCTATTTCTTTTTCCGCATGAACAAGAAGAAGGACATTACCACCAACCTGCTAACTAATCCTCCTCTTGGGAAGACTTATAGGAAATTGCCATTGAAAATGAATTGATTTGGTTCATAGATTATTTTTTATCATTGTTTTTTAGAAAGATTTTTGCTATAGGGTGCATGAGAGACAGAGAGACAGAAAGCAGGAAATCACCCCCCAGGGGGGAATGGCCATGCCATAATCCCTTCTCCTCCATTCTCCTCTCAGGATTTTGGGTACACACGCACGCCCAGTGTGAGTTTTAAGCTGCCGGGTCCAGGATTGGAACTGTGGTCATTTACATGGAGTCCAGTGATGTAACCATTATATCATCTGCTGGTCCCTCAGAGCTTATTTTTATTTAAGGGATTATCAGGGACTTTACCAGGTAGGATATGCATCACTTTCATGGTAGACATTCTTGAAAGTGCCCAACTCTATGAAAAAAAAATCAGCCCATATAATGGATTTAACAGAATTAATGAGAGCTTGCCAGTTGGCCAAAAGAAAGGTCACAAATACATAGACCATTAGTATTAGGTTGTCAGAAAGTTATGATGTATTTTTGCATTAGAAAAGCATACAAAAAAATAAGTCATGACTTTTCTGACAATGCAATAGGTATGCTTTGAGGGTAAACCATGATTTTGTTATGCTATGGAAACGAAGAATATTTTTCATTTCACCTAGACAACCCATATGAATGGGCAACAAATCTCAGAACTTTTTAGGAGCAATCCAAATGCCAAAATAATTTGCAATAATAAAACTTCCTGTGCATTTGAAGTATAACAATAAAAAAAAAAGAAACAATGTGACTAATGCTCTGGCAAAGAATGCCACTCTAAAAAGATGTCTTGTTATATATGAGAATATACCTCCATCCTATTAATACCAATAATAGTATTCTTTTATAATATCAACAGGCATCAACTCCTTAAGAAACTCAGATATGGCAACAAAAGGAAGTACATTTGACCCAAGTAAAGAATTATAAATGGATCCTAACGCAAAATCCATAGTACTCATAGGCACACAATGACCTCTCCTTCAATTTGTTGATGAAATGATTCATTAGGCCCCTGAGAAAATGATACCGTGATACCATGACAGTGGCTTTCTGTAATATTTTATAGGTATTCATCAGTCGAGTTTAAGAGCAGGAGACTGCCAAAGATCACAACAGACAACACTTTTTTAGAAACTGTTTGGTAAAGAGAGGATAGACACATGAATTATTTAATATAGCATCACAAAAGTAGCACGTACATTATTCAGCTTTGCCAAAGACGAGATTAGAAGACTACATCTTCAAGTCAAAACAGATGTGAAAATAGAGAGAGAACATTAATGGAAACAAAACCATTCTCCAGTTCTCCCAATATCCTTGCCCCCATCGATTGTGAACAAAGAAACCTTTCTTTTTGGGTAACAGACTAGAGAGCTTCCTGGATTTGATCTAGAGATACAAAACAGGAAGTGAGATTTACACAGAGTCTTCCTCTCTACTATTTAGGTTACTAAATAGTGCTCATTTCTGTGGAGACAAAATATTTGAAAACAGAATTATAAAATTCCATATGTATTAAACTTCCAAAGTAGTTCAGAGTCTTCTAATTCATCTTCTCTCTCAGCAGAGAACATACTGGCTTAGGGAAATTTCCCACAGGAGCTATTAAAGCTCAGTGCGGTGCAAGTTTCTGAATAATACGGTATACCTGGAGGTGGGAATATAGAGATAGGGAATCACGAGTTTTTGGAGATTTCAAAATAGAGGAAATGTGTTAGAGTGTGCCCGTCCAATTGGGACTGTATTTGAAAGTGGAGCAAAGAGACATGCATATCTAGATATCCAGGACATTTGAAAAAAAAAAAGTTTTAAAGATTTAAAACGATGGGTAAAGCAGGTAGCTGAAGGCTAACATTCTTGGCATCCAAGGATGACATTTGTTCATGACTGAAGTCTACATTGGGACCAGATATGGTTTCTATTTGTTAGATCGAGAATCCAGTAGAAAGCCCAGTAGGTGGTGTGGTGGTAAAAATGTTGAGCTGTAGCATAGCTGCCTATAGATCAAATCCTGGACGCAGTGCCTTGAATATCCCACCAGGCACATGTGTGTGCATGCCCAAAATCCTGAGAGGAGAATAGAGGTGAAGGTACTGCAGCATGGCCATACCTCCTTGGCAGTGATTTCTCACCTTCTCTCTCCCATCTCTGTGTCTCTCTCAGTCTCTTTCAGGCAAATACACACACCCTGTAGCAAAAAAACTAAAATAAAACCTTAAAACAAAACAAAAGAAAAGAATCCAGGAAACACTCTGACCCAAACACATTCATTTACATAGATAGATTTTTAAAGTTTATTTATTTATTTCTTCCATCAAAGAGAGAAACACTCTTGACTGATGCCATAACTGACCCCAAGTACAAAGCTGACCCACATGGCTTGGGTTTATGGTCAGAGACCTCCCAGAGAATGCCGGACATGCATGTGCCCGTGATTCAGGGTTGGCTGAACATGAGGATCACAGTGCCAAGACTTGCGGGTGCTACTGCTGTCTCTATTTCTCTCCTTCATTCATGGAAGAAATAACTATAAATACACCTTTTTAAAAATATTCTGAGGCAGTCCAGTAACCTTGTGGTCAAAGGAATTGAATTCCACATGAAAAACTTCAGTACAAATCCCAGACATGGTTACTTGAAAATCACACTGGGCACTTGTGCCTGCATGTCCCAAATCCTGACAGGATGGAGAAAAGGAGGGAAAGTTATTGAGATATGACCACACCCCATCAGGGGATATTCCTCCCTCTTCCTGTCTCTCTCTGTTGACTATATGTGTGCCCTGTGCCATTAAAAAAGAATATTACAATTAGAACAAGTTGTTTTAAGCTGATAAAATCTAAACTTTGATACAAAAACATGACAATTTTATCCCCACATACACATTTTATTTTTTTATGTCATAAGTTACATTTTAAATACTTGTGTAGGTTTTTAACCATTATTGTAGATATATTTACTGTAAATAATTTTGTCTTTCAACCATCATACTAGAAATAAAAGTGATTTACATATCCCATACAATTTTTGTATATTGTGAATTTTACAGTGTACTTATCTTTACCATTGAGTTTTATATATGCATGTGTTCTTATGCTACTAAGCAGCATCCCTTTATTGCAACTTGAAAAATTTCCAGTAGAATTTCTTTTCTAATAGATTTGGTAGTGGAATAATCTCTCAGCTTTGACTTATATGAGAAAGTGTTCATCTCTTTTTCATTTCTTTTTTGTTCTAGAAATTTTTTGATATATGGCACATGCACTCTCCAGAGAGACAGAGAGAGAGAGACAGAGAAACACATAGCAGGAATAATGGCTATGTCGCTGGACTCCCACGTAGTCAACCGTGGTTTGAGTCCCAGACCCAGTGGCTTAAACTCACACCGGGCATGTGTGCATGCGTGCCCAAGATCCCAAGAGGAGTATGGAGGAGAAGGGATTGTGGCATGGCCATCCCCCCTGGGGGGTGATTTCTCACTTTCTGTCTCTCTGTCTCTCTCTGTCTTTCTGCCAAGTTCATGCACCCTATAGCAGAAACCTCTCCCCCCTCCAAAAAAAAATAGTATTCTGGAGTGGCAGTTTTCCTTTACTCTTTCATTTATTTAGAATAGTTATCCTACTCTCTTCTAGACTATAAGGTTTCTTCTGGTAAATCTATTGTTAGATTTATATCAATAGACACCTTATTTCTCTTACCACTTTTAAGCATCTCTCTTTCTATTCAATTTTTGACACTTTAATTACTTGTCTCAGTGTGATCTGATATGAATTGAATCTGATTAGAAAATTTTGAGATTCCTATATGTTAATATTTATATCTTTTTCGAGATTTGTAGCTTTATGTGTTATTTATTTAAATAAATATTCTATCACTTTCTCTATTTTCCTTTATAAAATTCTGTAAAAGAACAATTAGTTTTTCTGATATTGTCCCACAAAGCCAAAGGTTTTCTTGGTTTTTTTTTTTTTGCGGGGGGGTGGCTTTCATCCAACAAGCGCTTCTTTTTTATTTTTTTAAATTATTATTATCATCATAATCTTCTTTATATTACATTGGGTTACATATAATTCTACAGTGTATTACATTGCTTTTTCAAAAGGGAATGCCATGCATGTCAGTCAATACAGAGACATTGATCTCCTCACTTTATCATTCAATATCTTTTCTATGTTTTCCCCATCAGTGTTATTATTATTCTAATTATTTTTTAAAACAGTCAATCACTATTTCTCATTTTGCTTGTAAAAACACTTTACCCATCATGAAATACTTCTCAGACCAATCCTGTTGAGAATACTATACATGTCATCACCAACAGGTAATAAGCCATATCTGTTTCTCACTAACGCCTTACCTTTCTATTGTTCTCTTGCTATCTTTCTCTATCCTCTTCTCCTCAACCCCCCCCCCATTCCACACATTCTTATTTTTGTTAAGTACCTTCACTACTTTTATTGATTCTTTTTCTTCTTTTCTATTACCTTGTTCTGACTGTATATTTCCAAATAACTTGTCTCCAAGTATACAGATTTCTTTTGCACTTCATCAAAACTACTACTAATGCCCTTTATTATTTTTTAAAAATATATTGCACAATTTAGCACCAGATTTTTTTATGATTTCAAACTCTTTATTACAGTTTCAATTATGTTAATGAATTATGTGCTTGACCATTTTTTCATGTTTAGCTTAAGTGTGCTGTGTTTCATTAAAGTTGTTATTATGAATCCTTTGTTTAGCATTTCAGAGAGCTTGATTTCTTTAAATCACTTACTGGAATATCATTGTTCTCCTTTTCTGGTTCTAGATTATTCTATTTTTTGTTTGTTTGTTTGTTTGTTTGTTTTTATGCTTCCTATAGTTGTACAACAATATCTGTCATTTATTCTATGAACTGCTTTAGTGGAGAAAAGACTTTATTTAAAAAATGATGGGTGTGATGGCATTCGCTGGGTGGAGTGTGACAATTCTGTCATTGCCATTCAGGCAATGTCAGAGGTGAACTACGCAGAAAGAATGAAATGATACTCATCTCACACCACACATAAGCACCAATTCAAAATGAATTAAATACTTAAATATAAAACATAGAACTATAAAAACACTAGAACAGAACAAGGGAAAGGCATCATGACACTTCTAGGCAATGAGTTTTTTGATACGACTCCAAAAACATAGAAAAATAAAACAAAGATAAACAAATGATGTTGCATCAGACTAAGACATTTTTGCACAGCATAGGAATCAATGAACTGTAAAGAGACAACTGAGAAATGGGAGAAAATATATGCAAACTATATATTTGATAAGGGGTTAACATCCAAATTATATAAGGACTTCAAATAATTCAACAGTAAGAACAAATAACCCAACTACAAATGGACAAAAATCTAAATAGACACTATACCAAATTCAGAAAAATGACCAACAGGGGGCCAGCAGGTGGCATGGTGGTTAAGGTGCTGGACCCACATGGCTGACTCTGAGGATCTTAGATCAGCTACTTAATACTTTTGAATGCCCAGAAGCCAAAGAGAATAGAAGAGAAGGGATAATGGTGTGGCCATCATGCCTGGTGGGGATGAGTCTGGACTGAGTCACGGTGGTCAACCGTACCAGGTTCAGTCTCCTTAACTGCTAGGCTACGGGCTGGCCAAAGAGTAGATTTGAAATAGTCTCAAAACAAGTATGTGCTCTACTTTGTGAGTAGAGGCAGAGGAGGAGGTGGAGTTGGAGATGCTGGGGTGGCTGCTAAGTAGCTGCTCCACGCTTGTGGGCTTTGTGTAATCCATACCTCTACTCTCCTCAGAGAGGGAGGGAGACTTGGAGATTGAGAAGGAACCACCCCGTAGTTTCCAGGTTAAAGTCGCCAGGACTTTTTTCAAATTTGTGTGCTCAGTGGACTCAGATGTTGGCCTCAGCTCCTGGGCTCAACTCAGCAAATTGGACCACGAAAGCTGCATTAAGACAAAGGGAATGATCCATCAACAACATCTATTACTCTGGACTTGGCAGCCAGGAAGAGATGGGTGGTAGAAATCTTGCAAGTCCAAAAACAGGATGAAATGTGACAAAGAAGGTGAAGATGGGTGGTGGAGAGAGACATAACATTTCAGACCCTCAGTCTAGAAATGGTAGTAAGAAACAACAACTTAACAGACAGAGATAAGATCAGAATCCCCAGGTGAAGTTTGTTCATAACAAAAAAGAAAGAGACATAGTTAAAATTCATCAGCAGCTGCATGGCAGGCCATCCAAAATAGGGGCAAGAACAGAAATTTTCCCAATAATCAGAATTGGAATTCTGGCTTATCCAGTCCCAATTTACTTTCAAAACCTGAAGCTAATCAGAACTATGTGGGAGCCAGATTTAGTGAGCCACCATCACCAAATGTTCTTCTCAAACCACCAAGCCACTGGGTTCCTATTTCCGTTAATTCTAAGATAAGGACATAATGGCATTTCAACTTAAGGTTTTACTTAAAGCTCAAGTATAAAAGTAAGATAGAGTTCTAATGTTTAACTTTATGTATACTGAGAGTTGTCCATTGGTCTGAAACAGATTCTCTAGGAAGTAACTGTGTAAAGCTGTGAAGTAATGTAAAATATAATTATATCTCACTAATGTGTCATTGCACTGTGATGTAATGGCACTGTCATCAGCGCTACTTAAAAATAACTATGTAACTGTGCTTGATAGGAATTTTTCTCAGTTGAGTAGCTTTGAAGTGAAACCACTGAAGTTTAGGTTTGGGAATGATAAAAGAGTTAACCTTTTCCATTTATTGGGAGAAAATAGTAATTTAGCATACTCACTCATGGATCAGATACAATTAGTGAATCAGATCATAAGTTTCTAGCTAAGATATCCAAGGATTGAGAACTAATTGAACATTTGAAAGTTTAAGGCTCTAGAAACACTCAAATCAGTAATAAGCCAACAATCTTATGCACTGCCAAAAAAAAAGAATAGTATCCTTTTAATTTTTTCTATATAGCATATGTTCTCATGGGAGAGACAGAGGGAGAGAAATCATTCCCCAAGGTACATGGCCACACCACAATTCCTTCTTCTCCATTCTCCTGGCATTTTTGGCACACACGCAAGTCTCCAATTCAGAGACTCAAACAACTGTCAGCCCTGTGGGAATCCAGTGCATTAACCACTACATCACCTGCTGGCCACAAACACTTGCTAATTTAAAAAGATGTGAAATGTGTTTAGGACTATTTGACTTCCCTAAACCTAAAGATTAACTATTGAAGAGTCTCTCCAACCTCAGAGATTCATTTTGGCTTTCACCAGTTCTTGCAACCTTGATATGGATACAGCTTAGTGTACAGTGCCAGTGGGTTTTGTTTTTGTTTGGAGTAAATGCAACCCAGTGGGCCATTGTGTAGAAGACAGATTTGCTTGTATAATATTCTGATACCATGTTTACCAACTTTAAGGGTAAATGCTTCTGTTAACCCAATAAATAACATAAGAAAAAACCACGAGTCAATTTAGAAATTATTATTATTAATACTCTGTTCTCTAACTTGGCAACATTTTATGTTTATAAGCAGGATGGCCACAATTTTATATAGTACTTAGTGTATATAACATGAATTTAAAGCATGAAATTTTAAAATAAAAGTTATTTCTCTCCTCAGTCTCAAAAAAATAAGTATGTGAGATGAAGAATAAATTAATTAGCTCAATTTTATTATGTTATGATATATTCAGATTTATTCAATATATTAAAACACCATATATAGAGAATTATTTCAGTCAAAATATTTAAAAAGTTACACTGGATAAATTCATATGAGTCTCTTGATCGATGTTTGGTAAGTGCACTAAGTTTTTACAGTGTTTCTAAAATTACGCATTCTAAAGGGCACTTTTATTGGTAAATAACTTTAGAGATTAAATACATATGTAGCTTCTACATAGATAACTCTTTTAAGTGTGAACATTCTTAATGCAAAAAAATGGGGGCCTGGTATGGTATATGTAGATTGGTAATTTTCTCCAGTAGTTAATGTATACTTTTGTCATGAAGATCAGGTATTTATTGAACATTTTGAGGTGGAATGGTGGCATATCAATAAAATCCAGTGCTCTGTGAGGTCTGGAGACCTCTCTGAGTACTAACAGGCAGTGCATGCCCTTGGTCTATGGCTTAAGTTTGGGTGGATTACGGCATCAAGAACCTGTTGGGGGTGTTGTCTCTCTCACTTTCTCTTACTCATCTTTCTTGTTCATGGATGAAATAAATAAGAAGCTTTATAAAATAAATATTTAGCCATCCTAATTAAAAGATGCTTCTGTAGCTTGAGAAATAGAAATGGAGACGCATCAGAGTTAGATAGCAAACGAAGATCCCAGGTCTATGAAATCAAGTAGAGTGGTCTGGCATTCCAGGATCACATTCTGTCTGACTGATTTGTGGGATAGAATGAAAATATAATTAATAATGCATTAGATCTTAGACATGTGCTATGTCTTAGAACGAAACTCCTTGTTACCTAATATTCATGATTACCCTAGAGTAACCTAGAATGCTGCTTAGAGTTAAGTTCCCAGACACCTCTGTTAAAGGTGATAATATTTTAGGAAAAAAATTAAGGGAGTAAATGGATCTGCACTCTAATAACACTCAAGGAATCTATTAGTAATCTTTTAAAATGCATCTATAGAGACTAGCAAATGGTGTGGTAGTTAAGGTGCTAGACTCTCAAATGGCGAACCACAGTTCAAGTCCTAGACCTAGCAACTTGATTTGTTACTCTCCCTCTCAACTCTATCTCTCTCTGGTGAGTGCATGCAAAATTAAAATAAAATAAAGTAAAATAAAATAAATAAAATTTTAAAAATAAAATACATCTATAATTAAAAGGAAAAAAGAGCACACATGTCTTTTTCTCCTGCTTTTAGGTTTTTGCAATAGGGTGCATGGGCTTGCTGAAGAGAGTCAGTGAGAGAAAAATGAGAAATCACTCCGCAGGGAGGATGGCTATGACACAATCCCCTCTCCTCCATTCTCCTCCTGGAATTTTGGACACACACACATACATGCACCTGGTGTGATTTTTAAGTTGCCAGGTCCAGGACTTTAACCCTGTTCAGCAATGGGAGTTTAGCACTTAAACACTAGGCTACCTGTTCGCCCCAGGTACACATGTTTTAATTTATTCAACCAAAAATAAGGACATTTTACAAAAATAATAATCATTTTAAATTTTATTGAATGAAATATTTATGATTATTAATGGCATTAGGCTTTATATCATCAACTATATATTCAAGATAATAATTTTTCAAAACTATCACTCAATAATTAAACATGGACATTAAAAATTCTTTAATATAGGTTACAAGAGTTGAAAAGATTCTTTGACATCTTCTATTCCACTTAACACTATAGAAAGATTCACCTGATAATCTAGAGATTTAAGACCCTTATTCAGAAGAGTATAGTAGGATCCACCACAAAACAGGATTACAATAAAGCCATAGGAATGCGCAGCTCAGCCAGAAGCTCTGCATTTACCCCAATGAGCAAATCCAAATTTAACTTTACTTGTTCTGTAAATAAGAAGAGACAGAGAAAGAAAAACAAATTATTTAAACAAAATTTTAATTCTCTGAGTATTACCTAAAATGCTTCTCAACCCGGAGGATTTAAACATTTGTGCTTTACTTCTTCAAGCAGGTGAGCTCCTAATCCTGCATAATTCCTTGCCCCTGGCTGGAGCTACCTGCTTGCCCAGCCCTGACTCAGGCTTGGGACCCACCTAAACCCAAGTAAGGAAAAAATTAGACTTGGTCTTAGTGATTCTCTAAAAGCAGGAGATAATTTGGAGATTAAATGTGCAAAGATTTCATAAAAGGAAAACCCTGTGAGAGAAAATGTGGCAGTGGGTAGGAAGGCTGACTAAACCTTGACACTGCAAACTTTTTCAGAGGGAAGGAGACAGGAAGGGAGGGTGGAAGTGTCCTAGACTCCTGCACTCTAAGGCAGGCTCACAGGCTACCACAGATTCTGGAGACAAAGCAGCTCATCAGATGGGTCCCTTTGCAGCAGCATAGCCCACTGTGATAGATGACAGATCCCCGTAACTAGTCAAGTTTCTTGCTAAATTGGATCAGCATTATAGGGATGAGCATTCAGCTTTGGAATGCCTTGATATTGGTCATTACTCTGCCATGAGTAATTCATAGTAATCAAGTTAAATTCACTGATTTTTACATTTGCAGACTACCTAGTGGATTTATACTGAAAGGTCAAACACAAAACTACTTTTAAAAATGAGAACTTCAGAGAAGCTTCAATTGTTTTATGGCATTTACAGAGACACTTTTTTTTTTTTGATATTTTTGCCTTGCTCATCAGGAACACTGGTTTTTCTATCACTTTGTGATGGGTCCTTCGTTACTTTGGGAGAGCCAATATTTATTCTTGTGCTCTTACAACTTAAAACTGCAGAAAATGCATTCGTTTATGTAAGTTTCGCCATTAGTTCCGCAGACTGGACGTGTAATTCTGTTGCACATAAAGACTCGATTTTCAAAATTCCTGCAGTCGGGCTGTTAAACAAAAGCGATGTTAGAAAATTCATCATAAAATGAACTTTAAAAATACAATCCTATCTTCCTATCAAGTGTCATACACAGAAGTGAAATAAATATGTCCTATATTTAGGTTTATAAATACACATGGGAAGACCGCTGGTTCAGATCCAGAGTATTATCTGAGTACACTGAGCTCATGTGCCCATGATCAGGACGGCTGAAGCTGAGGGTGGATCACAGCCTCAAGACTGTCTCAGAGGTGCTACTTTCTCTATTTCTCTCTCAGAATTAAAAACCTTTTGGGAACCAGCAGTTAGCATAATGGCCATGTTGCTGGACTCCCACGTAGTCGACCGCAGTTCGCGTCCCGGACCCGGTGGCTTAAAACTCACGCAGGGTGCGTGTGCGTGCATGCCCAAGATCCCGAGAGAATGGAGGAGAAGGGATTGCGGTGTGACCATTCCCCCCTGGGGGGTGATTTCTCGCTTTCTGTCTCTATGTCTCTCTCTGTCTGTCTGGCGAGCGCACGCGCCATATAGCGAAAATCTCTCTCTCAAAAAAAAAAAGAATTAAAAACCTTTTAAAAAATCAAAATACTTAAAAGTTAAATATAAGCATGCAGGTAATTACAAACCACTTACACATAAAATGTTATTGGTATATTTTTACATATCTAACTTTTTTTCTAATGCCATGAAAATTGTTGAATATATTTTTATAGTTGTGCCACCTTGTCCCCCACTTCTTGTCATATCCAGGTAAAATCTACCTCATTTTTTTTTAAGTTTCTGCAACAGGGTGTGTACCCTGCCAGAGAGAGACAGAGAGAGATAGAGAGAAGAAAAGTGAGAAATCACCCCCTGCACAGGGACTGGCCATGGCACAATCCCCTTTCTGCCAATCCTCTCAGGATTTTGGCTATACATGCACAGGTATCTGGTCTGATTTTCAAGCCATCTCATCAAGGACTCGAACAGTGGTTGACCATGTGAAAGTCCAACACCTTAACCACTACACCACTGCTGGCCCCTATCCCATGATTTTAGTTATTTATTTCTTCCATGAAAGACAGAGAGACAGGAAAGAAAAGAGAGAAAGGCACCTTCAACAGACTTTCACAACACAACCCTCCCAGCCTTCACAGCCAGCCATGATCATGGATAAAAAAACACCTTTGTGTGTGTATGTGTGTGTGTGTGTGTGTGTACACACGCATGTCCATAGAGCATGATCCATAGATTTCAGTATATATATCATCTGTTTAGTGTTGTCATTGTTGCAATATATGCAAATAGAAAATGCTGTGTTTTCTTTCATGTTGTGCTTTTTAAACTTCTTTGTAACCTTTATCAATTGAGATGTTTAGAACTACAGTTCATTTTTTTACCTCCAGATACAATTCTCTTTTGTAAATATATGAAAATTATCGATTTTATCCACCCTTAAGTATTTAATTGGTTTGTTGTTTTTTCAAATACTTTTGCTATGCTAGGATGAATGATTCTCCTTTAAATACCCTTAACATATACTGGATGCTTATGAACGATGTAGCTTATGTCCATAGAAATCTTTGATATCTACAGTGGGATATTTTTACCTTGTCTATGATGTCCAATGGGTTTAATAATTACATAAGGGATTTATACTATAATTGCTGTTTGCTTTGCTATTATTTTTTGCTTTTGAAGGTTTTTCTTTAGTATATTATATGTCATAACATTTGCTATTATAAGGGCCTGAAGATGGTGTGGTTGTTAATGTCACTAGATTCCCACATGGCCAACCACAGTTCAGGTCCCACACTTGGCGGCTTGCTTTCTCACTTTCCCTCTCTCTCTTTCTCTCACTCTGTCCTTCTCTGGTCAAATTAAAAATAAATAAATAAAATAATAAAATTAAATAAAAATACTTCTTTAAATTATTTGATATTATAATTTATAATATACAAAGTGAATGTTTCCTTTTTTCACTTTCTAAGATAATCAGAATCAACATACCTGTTTTTCTAATTGTAAGGCTGCAAGAACAGTTTCTGTAAAACACACAAAAAAAGGATGAACAAATATGAAGAGGGGGAAAAAAAACAGTCTCTGAGGGGAAGTACCCACATTTCTCAGGAGCAGAAATCTGCATGAATCCTTACTCATGACCTTCTATATAATGCTATAAGCTTTCTGTGGCAGTACCAAAACCATAAATTCACAAAAAAATACCTCAAATCACAAATATTCTGTAATTCCCAAATGAATATTCCATTTGGAAAATAACTTCATCCAATTAAAACTATCTCCAAGGAAACCAGGATTTTTTTTTTCATTTTTATACGTGAGACAGCATAGTCAGAAAAGATACAAAGCCTTGTTTTGTCACTATGTCTTGCATAAATTGACGTAATATAAAGAAATTAATTAGCATATACTTAGTATTCACCACTAATATCAGAGATCTACCCAATGCTTCCTGGTTACTGAATTCTAAAATTTACGAGACACACCAAGCTTTGAGAAGGACAACTTGTCAGCAGAAGGATCAATGAGTCCTCTCCTCACACCAGCCTTGATTAACAGGACTGAGAGAGGGCAAACAACAGAATAGATTATCAAGGATATCAGTTTTAGAAGACATCATTACCTCCATACTTAGCATTTAATAATGAAAGAATCAGAACTCCAAAAATAGAGAAAATGGGCAAAGGTGTTCACCTGTGCAAAGATGAACAAAATCGAAGGATCCCTATCCTTCTAACTCACTGCTCTTCTCCACTTGTCTGAGATAGAAAAAAAGAAAAAGCAATCCACTGACATATACTAAAAAAGATATTTAGGGACCAGCAGTTAGCGTAATGGCTATGTCGCTGGACTCCCATGTAGTCGACCACAGTTCGCGTCCTGGACCCGGTGGCTTAAAACTCACGCCAGGCGTGTGTGCGTGCGTGCCCAAGATCCCAAGAGGAGAATGGAGAAGGGATTGTGGCGTGGACATCCCCCCTGGGGGGTGATTTCTCACTTTCTGTCTCCCCATCTGTCTGGTGAGCGCATGCGCCCTATAGCAAAAAACTCTCAAAAAAAAAAAAGAAAAAGAAAAAGATATTTATAACATGCCTTACTTCATTTTTAGCACTTTAAGTATTACAAACACATTAAATGCAACCTCTCCATTCCTAGAAAACAGCATTTCTTTTCTGCATTTTGAAAGAAATATGAAAAGCTTCAACCATGATTTGAAAATTTACTCACCAGAAAAAAGAGAAAATGCCAAGACGATGATGAAAACAGCTTTGATCCATGATGAGAAGAGTGCCATTTTGTCAAATCTATGGCAGACAAGAAACATTTAGGAATGTTCATAACACAGGGCACAGGGACACATTGTTCATTTCCAAATGAAAGGTGAAGGAACTTCTTCATCCTGAAAGCCCCAATTATGGTGGACACTATCCTTTGTTTTCCCCAAACCCTCAGGAGCAAGAAGACATAGCATGTGAATAGAAGGCTCCCTGGAGACTTGATAAACCCAAAACTAAGTCCTCCTCACACATCAAAGAAGGAACTGTCTACTCTCCTAAATGTTTGGGTTATCCCACAAGGAGTCTGACTGCATTTAAGGAAATATCCACATTGAAACATCAACTTTTCCTCAGAAAATAAAAATTATTTCAGGAAGAAGGCCCTAGAACAGTCTTCACAACAATAAAGGATACACCTCTAGAATGCTCACCTGACCCACCACAGTGGAGAGGCCAACA
Organism: Tupaia belangeri chinensis; assembly: GCF_000334495.1. Lineage (NCBI taxonomy): Eukaryota > Metazoa > Chordata > Mammalia > Scandentia > Tupaiidae > Tupaia > Tupaia belangeri. Next base: position 4,192,153 of record NW_006159703.1, read on the forward strand.
GCTCTAGATGTCGTGTCTGTTTCCTTCACCTTTCCTCTAGCTACCTCCACCCAGCTGAGGACTGTCCTTTATTGACTTGCTGTTGAGGAACTTGATGGGGGTAAGACCCAAGGTCCAGAACAGATAAGGCAGAGGAATATTCTGTGTCCTTCCTGGGGGCTGAAAAGTAGGTCACAAAATCTACCTCATGTACTTTTCAACAGATCTTTTCTCAGCAAGAGGTCTGGGACTATCTGATCTGATGTACCAAGAAGAAACAGTTGGGAGTTGGAAGGAGATTTAGTAAGACCACTTACAGAGTCTCACATAGAAAAGAGATGTGAAAGCTCTTCCAGCCACTGAGTTGGAAAGAGCAAGAGAAAAAAATGCAACAAAAAAGGAGAGTGAATTTGGGGAATGAATTAGACTCATGCCTAGACTCTTAAAGTTGTGCAATACCAGAAACACTTCTAACTTAATCACAGATTTTTCTATTAGACTTTTTACTCTGAATTACGTGTAGATTCATACAAACTTATAAATACAAATGCAGATAATTTTTATGTTTCCTTTGATCTGTATCCCAAATAAAAACATCACATAAAACCAAGTACAAATTTGCAATCAGCTATACATATCAGCTGGACACATTTTACCAAAGTCCGGTGGCACCACCAAGAAAATAATTAAATTGTTTGTATCTGAGGCTTGGGCAATGGTATACCTGAAAAACTTACCGAAGAGTCTCTGGGCAGCCTCCATAGGGATCACAGGCTAGAGGACAGGATGTGAATAGCAGGAGCACAAGATGAGAAAGTCTTGGAGTGAAACTCAGTCCACATGGGACTATGTCTTAAATTTTAACTAAAATAAGTGATCTTTACCTTAGAGTTATGTGGGGAAAACTACAGGGCTGATTTAAGATGAGAGTTAATCCGAGTTATTTAATGTCTTTACAAACTGATTTCTGGAGAAGGCTTTGGCAGTTGAACTCAAGTCCAAATCCTACCTACCACTGAATAATTTTGACATAATGATCAAATTTACTAATCCACAATTGTCTAATCTGAAACTTGAGAATAATTATTTTTATCTCACAGGTTTGTCAACAATACTAAGGATGTGATATTGAAATGATATGCCCTTATTATTTGTCATTCTACTTGTCACCCTAATCTAACTTTTTTATAGCAGTAATTAAAGCTAAGATTTATAGAAAAACCTTTGAGAGGGGCCAGCAGGTGGCATGGTGGCTAAGGTGTTGGACTCCCACATGGCTGACCGTGGTTTGCATCCTGGACCTGGCAGCTTGCTTTCTCACTTTCCCTTCTCTCTCTGGTGAAATTAAAAAATAATAATAATAATGACAAGTGAAATAAATCATTCTTTAAAAAAAAAAGAAAAAGAAAAAGAAAACCCTTTGAGTATAGCATTGTCATTGCAAGTTAATGGACATGGAATTGAAGGAAAGTTACACTGGAGTCTAGATTTTAATTATCATGTGTGCCCATGTCCCTGAGGGTGGCTTTCTATAATACTTTTATAGGTATTCATTAGCAGAGTTTAAAAGAAGGAGTCTGCCAAAGGTCACAACAGACCACATGTTTTTAATAACTGTTTGGTAATGATATGCTAGACACATGGATTAGTTAAAATAGCATCATGAAAGTAATGAATATGTTATTCAGCTTTGCCAAAGATGAGGTAAGAACAAGACTACTTCTTCACGTTGAAAGAAATGTGAAAATAGAGAGAGAACATTAATGGAAACAAAACCATTCTCTAGTTCTTCTACTATCACTGCCCCCATCAATTGTGAACAAAGAAACCTTTCTTTTTGCGTAACAGATTAGATAGCTCCCTGGATTTGATCTAGAAATACAAAACAGCAAGTGAGATTTGAGGAGAGCCCTCCCCTAGTTTACTAAATAGTGTATTTATGAAATAGTGTTGAAAACAGAATTATAGAAGTCCATATATATTAAACTACTAAAGTAGTTCGGAGTCTTCTAATTCCTCTCCTTTCTTAGCAGAGAACAAATTGGCTTGGGGAAATATCCCACCAGATTAAAGCTGTGTGAGATGCGAGTTTCTGAATAACACAGCACACCTGAAGCTGAGAGTCTAGAGATAGGTAATCACTAGTTTTGGGAGATTTAAAACAGAAGAGATGTGTTAGAGTGTGCCCATCCATTTGAGACTATATTTGAGAGTGGAGCAAAGAGACATGCGTATCTAGATATCCAGAAAATTGGGGGCAAATTTTTAAAAAGGTGTAAAATGATGGGTAAAGCAGGTAGCTGAGGACAGTATTCTTGGCATCCAAGGGTGTCTGTTGTTCATGACCGAAGTCTACACTGGGACCTGATATGGCTATTTGTGAGATCAAGAATCCAGCAGAGAGCCCAGTAGTTGGTGTGGTGGTTAAGGTGCTGAGCTCCCTCATAGCTGGCGGCAGTTCAAATCCAAACCCAGTGCCTTTAAAATCACACCAGGAATATGTGTATGCATGTCTAAAATCCTGAGAGGAGAATGGAGGTGAAGGGATTACACTGTGGGTGGTGATTTTTCACTTTTACTCTACCCTCTCTATATCTCTCTCTGTCTCTTTCAGGTGAGTACACATGCCCTATAGCAAAAAATAAATAAATAAATAAAACCTTAAAACAAACAAACAAAAAAAGAATTCAGGACACAACATACTCTGACCCAAACATGTTCATTTACACAGATTTTTAAAGTTTATTTGTTTATTTCTTCCATGAATGAGAGAGACACTCTTGATTGATGCCATTATTGACCCCAGCTACAAAGCTGACCCACATGGCTTGGGTTTATGGTCAGAGACCTCCCAGAGACTGTCAGACATGCATGTGCCCATGATTCACAGTTGGCTGAAGGTTTGGGAGGATCATGGTGCCAAGACTTGAGGATGCTACCACTGTCTCTATTTCTCTCCTTCATTCATGGAAGAAATAACTATAAATACACCTTTTTAAAAATCTTATGGGACAGTCTGGTAAACTTGTGGTTAAAGGAGCTGAATTCCACATGAAAAACTTCAGTTCAAATCCCAGACCAGGTGGTTTGAAAATCACGCTGGGCACTTGCACATGCATGTCCCAAATCCTGACAGGATGGACAAAAGGAGGAGAAGTTATTGAGATGTGACCACACCCCATCAGGAGATATTTCCTACCTCTTCATGTATCTCTGTTTCTCTCTGTTAACTATATGTGACTTTTTCTATTAAAAAGAAAAAAGTCTTACTATTAGAACAAGTTATTTTAAGCTGATGAAACCTTAGCATTGAAATAAAAACACTATACTTTAATCCCCATATTTTTGTTTTTATGTCATAATTTACATTTTAAATATTTGTGTGGTGTTTACAATTATTGTAGATATATTTACTGTAAACAATTTTGTTTTTCAACATTGATACTAGAAATATAAGTGATCTACATACCCCATATAATTTCAGTGTATAATGAATTTTATAGTATACTTACTTTTACCATCAAGTTTTATATATTCATGTATTCTTATTTTATTTAACAGCATCCCTTTATTGCAACTTGAAAAATTCCCAGTGGAATTTCTTGTATGATAGATTTTGTAGTGATAGTCTCTCAGCTTTGGCTTAAATGAGGAAGTCTTTGTCTCTTTTCCTTTTTCTTTTTCTTTTTCTTTTCTTTTTTTTTCTTTTAAGAAATTTTGCTATAGGGTGCATGCACTCACCAGAGAGAAAGAGAGAAACAGAAATAGAAAGCAAGAAACCACCTCTGGGAGAGATGGCCATGCCACAATCCCTTCTCCTCCATTCTACTCTCAGGATTTTGACACACACGAACACGTGCCCAGAGTGAGTTCTAAGCCAATAGATCCAGGACTTAAATTGCTTTCAACCACATGGGATTCCAATAACATAATCATTATGCCATCTTATGGTCTCTCTTTTTCATTTCTTAAGGACCGCTTTGTTGGGAATAGTATTCATGGGTGGCAGTTTTCCTTTTCTTCTTCATTTATTTAGAATAGTTATCCTACTCGCTCCTAGACTGTAAAGTTTTCTCTGATAAATCTCTTGATAGAATTACTAGAATTTTCTTATATGTCATAGACACTTCATTTCTCTTATTATCACTTTTAAGATTCTCTCTTTGCATTCAGTTTCTTGACAGCATAATTACTTATCTGTTTTATCTGGTGTGAATTTAATCTGATTTGAAGGCTTTGAAATTCCTGTATATAGATATTTATATCTTTTCTCAGATTTGGAAACTGTAAGTATTACTTATTTAAATAAATATTCTCTCTGTTTTCCATCTTGAAATTCTATAAAAAAATTAGTTTTCTTGATAGTGTCCAACAAACCTATAGGCTTTCTTGATTCTTTCCCATTCATTTTTATTTTCTTTTTCTGTTTATTTCCAGATAAACTGTCTTCAAGTTGACAGATTTATTTTGTGTACTTCATAAATTCTGCTACTGATGCCTTATATCATTTTTCATTATATTATACCCTTTAGCTTCAGAATGTTTTATATTTCAAACTCTTTATTAGATTTCTCATTATGTTCATATAGTGTGCCTGACTTTTTTTCATGTTTTGATTAATTGTGCTGTGCTCCTTTAAAGTTATTATTATTATTACAAATTCTTTGTTCAGCATGTCAGAGAACTTGATTTCTTTTAGATCATTTTCTAAAATATTGTATACCTTTGCTGGTGCTATATTATTCCATTTTTTTATGCTTTCTATAGTAGTATCATTATATCTATATTTTATGCAGATATCATTACTTCTATGAACTGGTTTATTGGAGAAAAATTTTTTAGAACAAAAAAGTGGATGTGATGGCATTGGCTGGGTGGAGTGTGGTAATTCTGTCATTGCCACTCAAGCAATGTCAGGGCTGAACTGAAGAATGAAATGGTACTCTTATCACACACCACATATAAACGCCAATTTAAAATGAATTAAATATGTAAATGTAAGAAATAGAATTATAAAACCACTAGAACAAATCAAGGGAAAAGCATCATGACACTCTTCTGGGCAGTGACATTTTGATATGACTCCAAAAGAACAGAAAAATAAAACAAAGACAAACAAATGATATTGTATCAGACTACGATTTGGCAAAACAAAGGAATCAATTAACTACATAAAGAGACAACTGTGGGGACCAAGAGTTAGCGTAATGGCTATGTCGCTGGACTCCCATGTAGTCGACCGTGGTTCGAGTCCCAGACCCAGCAGCTTAAACTCACACCAGGCGCATGTGCGTGCATGCCAAGATCCCGAGAAGAGAATGGAGGAGAAGGGATTGCGGCATGGCCATCTCCCCTGGGGGGGGGGGGGATTGCTCCGTCGTCGTGTTTTGTCCCTCACTGTCTGTCTGGCGAGCATATGTGCCCTATAAACCCCCAAAAAAAAAAAAAAAAAAAAAAAAAGAGACAACTGTGAAATGGGAAATAATATTTGCAAACTATATACTTGATGACGGATTAACATCCAAATTATATAAGGACCTCAAATAATTCAACAGCAAGAGAACAAATAACAAAACTACAAACGAACAAAATCTAAGTAGACAGTTTTCCAAAGACATAAAAATGGCCAACAGGGGGCCAGCAGGTGGCACGGTGATTAAGTCAGCTTGATCCCACATGGCTGACTCTGAGGGTCTCTGTCTAGCAGCTTGAAAAAAAAACTGGATATGTGTGCATGAATGCCCAAAATCCCAAGAAGAGAATAGAGAAGAATGGATTATGGTGTGGCCACCATGACTAGAGGGAGTGAATTTGCACTTTCCCTCTCTTTCTGTCTCTTTCTGCCTCTCTCCAATAAAGAGAAGCACCTTATTCAAAAACATAATAATAATTTTTTAAAGAGGTCAGTAGGTGTATGAAAAAATTCCCAAATCACAAATCATTAGGGGAATGAAAAATAAAACCACAATGATATATTATCTCACAACTGTAAAAATGGCTATTATAAAAAGTCAAGTATTAACAAGGATGTAAAGAAAAATCTTATACACTGGGAATAAGAATGTAAATTAGTAGACCAAGTATAAAATATGATATGGAGACTCCTCATAATATTCAAACTAGAACTACCACGTGGTCCAGCAATACCAATTCTGAGATTATATCTAAAGAAAATGAAGTCAGCATGTTAAAGAGATCTACACTCCGTGTTTATTACAGTATTATATATAATAGACAAAATGAGGAATCTACCAATATCTTCATAAATGGATGCATGGATGAAGACAATTTGGTGTGTGCATGTGGAATAGATTGAAAAAGAAAATTGTCATACATATTTAAAAAGATGAACCTAGAGAACATTATGCTAAGAGAAACAAACCATGCACATTAAGACAGATAATATATGTTCTCACTTACATGTAGAATGTGAAAACAAGTCAAACTCACAGAAACTGAGAATAGAATGGTGATTATCAAGTATAGTGTATACTTGAAAACTGCCAACGGGGAGTAGAATGGTGATTAATAGTATATTGTATACTTGAAAACTGCCAAGAGAATATATCTTTTTAATATGCCGGAGGGCAGATCACTTATTTAAGAGAAAGAGAGGCAGAGAAAGCAAGAGAAACAGAAAGCAAGGGACACAGAAAACACCCATCATGAGAAAAGTTTCTCCACTTCTCCATTCAGTTCTCCACTTCTCCTTCCTGTCCAGATTTCAGGCATGCATGCCCATGCGCCCACCATGTTTCCCAAGTCTTGAGTCTGGGACCTGAGCCATGGAGCTCAGCTGTGCGGGATCCAGTCTCCTTATTTGCTAGGCTACAGGCTGTCCCAAGAGTAGATTTTAAATGTTCTCAAAACAAGTATGTGCTCTACTTTGTGAATAGAGGCAGAGGAGGAGGTGGAGTTGGAGATGCTGGGGTGGTTGCTAAGTAGCTTCTCCACGCTCGCTCGTGGGCTTTGTGTGATCCGTGCCTCTTCTCTCCTTGGGAATAGAGGGATGCTAGGAGGTTCAAGGGGTACCACCCCTTAGTTTCCAGCTTAAGTCACCAAGACTTTTCTCAAATTTTTGTGTTGAGGGGACTCATGTGTTGGCCTCGGCTCCTGGGCTCAACTCAGCTAATTGGCCCTTGAAAATTTATGCACTGAGACAAAGGGGAGGATCCATCAGCAACACCTATTACTCTGGGCTTGGCAGCCAGGAAGAGACGGGTGGTAGAAATCCTGCAATCCCCGAAGCAGGATGAAATGTGACAAAGAAGCCGAAGATGGATGGTGGAGAGACATATCATTCCAGACCCTCAGCCTAGAAATGTTAGGATCAGAATTTCAGATGAAACTTGTTCATAAGAAAACAGAAAGAGGACATATTTCCAATTTATCAGCAGCTGCATGAATGGCCATGCAAAATGGAGGGTAGGACAGAAATTTTCCAATACTCAGAATTGGAACTCTGGCTTTTCCAGTTCGTTTACTTTCTAAGCCTGAAGCTAATCAGAACTATGCAGGAGCCTGATCTAGTGAGCCACCATCACCAAGTGTTCTTCTCAAACCACCAAGCCACTGGGTTCCTGTTTCCTTTAATCCTCAGATAAGGAGATAATGACATTTCAACTTAAGATTTTACTTAAAGTGCAGGTATAAAAGTAAGATAGAGTTCTAATATTTAAATTTGTTTACTGAGATTTGTCCATTGGACTGAAACAGTTTCACTAGGAAGTAAGTCTGTATAAAACTTCAAATTAATGTAAAAATATAATTATATCTCATTAATGTGTCATTGCACTGTGATGTAATGGCACTGTCATCAGTTCAATTTAAAATAACTAACTGTACTTGATAGTAATTGTTCTCAGTTGAGTAGATTTAAATTTAAACCACTGAAGTCTAGATTCAGAAAATGGTAAAAGAATTAACTTTTTCCATGTATTGGGGGAAAATAGTAATCTAACATGTTCACTATGATTCAGATATACTGGTTGACAATTAGTGAATCAGATTATAAGTATCTAGCTAAGATATCCAAGCATTGAGAATTAACTGAACATTTGAAAGTTTAAGGCTCTAGAAACACCCAACCCAGTAATAAGCCAACAATCTTATGCACTGCCAAAAGAATGAATAGTATCCTTTTAGTAACTTGTACAATGGTAAATGTGGAGAGGGCACTTGGGGCTTTAACAGAATGAAGCCTGGTATATTTCTGTGGCCTTTGTGTCTGCCAACAACTGCACCCAAATCCTATTTTATAGTGTTTGGTAGTTATTCAATAGCTTTCAAAATAGATTTTTTTTTTTATTACAGCACTGTACAAGCTCTTCTGTCAGTGATCTGGCTCAGTGTCAACTCTGCAAAGCTTGTTTAGGGTGGTGAGTTGTATAACATGAAAGTTTTAGGTACCTAGAAAAGAAAGAGCCATGTAAATAATGTGTAATATGCTTGTATTATATTATTTCTCGGTCTTTATCATACACAAATAGAACATTTCAGTATGAATTTCCTGACTGTAAGATCATAGACTGTTTTTTATACTACGGTCTTTCTTTCAAAGTCCAAACAGTTTGTTTTTAGCATTTGCCCTTATGCTAAAGTGTCAGTGTATGTGTGTTGTTAGATGAATCTGATTGCAGCTATAATTCAAGGAAAACCCCAAGTGCATTAAATTTAACATTATAATGAAAAGCTTAAGTTGCTTGAGCACTTGGTCTTTTATTATTTTTTTAAGCGAGATTTTTCCTATAGAGCACATTTGGTCGCTGGAGAGACAGAAAGAGAGAGAGAAATCATTCCCCAAGGGGGATAGCCATGACACAATCCCTTCTTCTACATTCCCCTGGGATTTTGGCATGCAAGCAAATGTACCCAGCGTAATTCAAGCCTTCATGTCTAGGACTCAAACAAAACTTAGCCATCTGGGAGTAGCGTGCCTTACCCACTAAACCACTGTTGGCCCCAAACGCTTGCTATTTTAAAGACATGTGAAATGTGTTGTGGGACTATTTGTCTTCCCTAAACCCAAAGATTAACTATTGAAGAGTCCCTCCAATGTCAGAGATTCATTTTGGCTTTCACCAGTCCTGTAACCTGTGATACAGATACTGCTTAGTGTACAACGCAAGTGGGTTTTGCTTTTGTTGAGAGTAAATGCAATTCAGTGGACCACTATGTAAAAGACATATGCACTTGGTAATATTCTGATAGCATGTTTACCAACCTTAAAGATAAATGTGGCAGTTACCCCAACAATAACAAAAGAAAAAACTGTGAGTCTATTCCAAAATGATTATTATTAATATCTTGTTTTCTAACTTGGCATATTTTATGTTTATAGGCAGAATGGCTTCATAGTGTATATAACATGAATTGAAACATGGAATTTTAAAATAAAGGTTTTTTTCTCTCCCCTCCAAAAAAATAAAAATATGTGAGATTAAGGATAGATTAATTAGCTTGATTTCATTATTTCACAATACATTCAAGTTTATTCAATATATTAAAACACCATAAATATAGAGAATTTTTTCTGTCTAAATTATTAAAATATTTTCCCTGGATAAATTCATGCATATATCTTGATCAATATTTGGTAAGTACACTGGCTTAGTTTTTAAAGTGTTTCTAAAATTTTACATTCTAATGGCACTTTTATTAGAAAATAACATTAGAGATTAAATGCATATGTAGCTTCTATATAGATAACCCTTTTAAGTGTGAACATTTTTACTGAAAAAAAGTGTGGGCTTGGTAAGGTATATGTAGCAGATTGGTAATTTTCTCCAGTTGTTAATGTTTTAAAATATTTTGCCAATAAGATCAGGTATTTACTGAACAATTTGGGGTGGAATGGTGGCATATCAGTAAAATCCAGTGCTCTGTGAGGTCTGGAGACCTCTCTGAGTACTGACAGGCAGTGCATGCCCTTGGTCTATGGCTTAAGCTTGGATGGATTATAGCATCAAGAACCTGTTGAGGGTGCTGTCTCTTTCACTTTCTCTTGCTCATCTCTCTTGTTCATGGATGAAATAAGTAATAAGCTTTAAAAACTGAATATTTAGTTTCCTAATAGTAGGCTGAGAAATAGAAATGGAGACAGATCAGACTTGAACAGCAAATGAAGATCCTAGGTCTATGAAAATAAGTAGAGTGGGGCCAGAAGGTGGCGTGGTGGTTAAGGGTGCTAGACTCCCACCTGGCTGACTGTAGTTCTATTCCCGGACCTAGCAGCTTACTTTCTCATTCTCTCTCTCTCTCTCTCTCTCTTTTACTCTGTCCCTCTCTGGTCAAATTAAAATAAATAAATAAATGAAGTTAAGTAAAATAATTCTTAAAAAAAGAGGAAACAAGTAGAGTGGCCTAGCATTCCAGGATCACACTCTTGTCTGTCTGTCTGTCTGACTGATTTGTGGGACAGAATGAAAACATAATTGGTAATGCATTAAATGTTAAATATATACTTTGTCTTAGAATAAAATACCTTATCACTTAATATTCAAGATTACCCTAAGATTAACCTAGACTCCTTCAAAGAATTAAGTTCCCAGACTCCTCTCTTAAAGGCAATAATATTTTAGGAAAAAAATAAAAGGAGTAAATAGATCTGTACTCCAATAACACTCAAGTAATGTATTAGTGATCTTTGAAAGTGAATCTATAACAGCTAGCAAATCGTGTGGTGGTTAAGGTGCTGGACCCCCATATGGCCAACCACAGTTCAAGTCCTAGAATTGGAAGCTTGCTTTGTCACTTTCACTCTTTTCTTTGTCTCTCTCTACTGAGTGCATGCAAAATTAGAAAACAATAATAAATTTTTTAATAAAATGCATCTATACTTAAAAGAATAATAAGGCTGCACACGTCTTTTTTTTTTTCTTTTTCTTTTCTATATTTTTTAGGTTTTTGTTATAGGGTGTATGTGCTTGCTGGAGATAGAGAGTTATTGAGAGGAAAAGTGAGAAATCACCCCCCAGGGGGAGTGGGTGCCACAATCCCCTCTCCTTCATTCTCCCCCTGGGATTTGGGGCATAATACACATACACCTGGTGTCATTTTTAAGGTGCCAGGGTCCAGGACTTTAACCCTGTTCAAACATGTGGGATCTGATGTCTTAACCACTATGCCATGGGCTTGCCCCAGGTACATGTGTTTTAACTTATCCAACCAAAGAAATAAAGAACATTTTACAAAAGCAAACAAAAATTATTTATATTTTTATTGAATGAAATATTTATGATTATAAATGGCCTTAGGTTTTATACAATCAACTACATATTTAAGATAATAGTTTTTCAAAACTACCACTGAATAGACAGGGACACGAAGAATCTTTTAATACAGGTTCCTAGAGCTGAAAAGATTCTTTGACATCTTCTATTCCACTTCACTCCATAGAAAGCTGCACCTGGCAATCTAGAAATGTAAGACCCTTACTGAGAAGAGTTAGGTAGGATCCACCACGAACAGGATTGCAATAAAGCCATAGGACTATGCAGCTCAGGCAGAACCTCTGCATTTACCCCAATGAGCAAATCCAAATTTAACTTCACTTGTTCTGTAAATAAGAAGAGAGGGAGAAAGAAAATATTATTTTTTTAAAAATTTTAATTCTCTGAGTATTAACTAAAATGCTTCTCGGTGAGGAGGATTTAAACATCTGTGCTTTACTTCTTCAGGCAGGTGAGCTCCATCTGTCATCTAACCCTGCGTAATTCCTTGCCCCTTTGCTGGAACTACCTGCATGCTCAGCCCTGACTCAGTCTTGGGACCCACCTAAACCAAGGCAAGAAAAAGATTAGATTTAGTCTTAGAGTTCTTTAAAAGCAGGAGACAATTTGGGGATTAAATGTGCAAAGATTTCATAAAAGGAAAACCCTATGAGAGAAAATCTGGCAGTGGGTAGGAAGGCTGACTAAACCTTGACACTGCAAACTTTTTCAGAGGGAAGGAGACAGGAAGGGAGGGTGGAAGTGTCCTAGACTCCTGCACTCTAAGGCAGGCTCACAGGCTACCACAGATTCAGGAGACAAAGCAGCTCATCAGATGGGTCCCTTTCAGCAGCATAGCCCACTGTGATGGATCACAGATCCCCATAATTAGTCAAGTTTCTTGTTAAATTGGATCAACATTATAGGGATGATCATTCAGCTTTGGAATGCCTTGATATTGGTCATTATTCTGCTGTGAGTAATTCATAGTAATCAAATTAAATTAATTGATTTTTACATTTGCAGACTACCTAGTGGATTTATACTGAAAGGTCAAACACAAAACTGCTTTTAGAAATGAGACCTTCAGAGGAGCTTCAAGTGTTTTCTTATGCATTTATAGGAATAGTTCTGTTAATTTTTGTATATATTGTGTCTGGGCCATCAGAGACACTAGTTTTTCTATCATTTTGTGAAGGGTCTTTCATTACTTTGGGAAAGTCAATATTTAATCTTGTGTTCTTACAACATACTACTGCAGAAAATGCATTCATTGCTGTAAGTTTTGCCATTAGTGCCGCAGACTGGACGCATTTCTCTGGTGCACATAAATAGTCGATTTTCAAACTTCTTGCAGTCTGGCTACTAAACAAAAAAAGATATTAGAAAATTTTTCCTACAATCAACTTTTTTTTAAAAAAAAATCCTATTTTCAAATTACAAAGCTGTGATCATCAAAACAGCATGGTATTGGCACAAAAATAGACATGAGGACCAATGGAACAGAGTAGAGACTCCAGAAATAAACCCCAACACATACAGCCAACTCATCTTTGACAAAGTGTACCAGTCAATACAGTGGGAAAAGGGAAAGCTCTTTAGCAAATGGTGTTGGAAAAACTGGTATCCACCTGCAGAAAGATGAATCTGAACCCCTATCTATCTCTATTAAAAAAATCAACTCAAAGTGGGTCAGAGATCTAAACCTAAGACCACAAACTATAAAACTACTGATGGAAAACACGGGAAACTCTGGGAGACATTGGTGTAGACAAAGACTTCTTAAGCAAGACCCCCAAAGCACAGGCAATAATACCCAAAATAAACAGGTGGGATTACACCAGATGAAGGAGTTTTTGCACAGCAAAGGACACCATAATTAGTGTGAATCAACAAGTCTTGGAATGGGAGAGAATTTCTGTTACTGTGCCTCAGTTAAGGGACTAATAACTAGAATACACAGGGAACTCAAGCAGCTTACCCAGAAGAAAATAAATAACCCCATAACACATATGTTGATGTGCTTGATTGAACCAATTTACAGTGTATTCTGGATGGGAAATCTCATCTCATTTTGTATAATGATGTATAGTGAATGAATGTAAATAAATAAAGGAAACTAGAAAAAAAAATGGTTTGGTTGCCACTGAACATGAATCTTAGGGTTATGTATAAATTCTTAACAACTTAGAATCCTTTGTGGACCATGACATGAAACTCACTTGTGATCTGATGAAACAAAAATCTTCTCTCTAAAACCAATCCATCAGACATTGTATGTCTCCACTTAATATATACCGACTGTCTGCACTCTATGGCCAAAACCGAAAGACTAGACGATATAGAAACATATAAAATGGTTATATATACCAGATACAGTGTGGAAAGAGGGACTCTCCTACAAGAGGAGAGTTTGAGGAGAGACATTAAGGAGAAAAATAGAGGCAAGAATTTATGGGACAAAGAAATGGGTTATCTGTGGATGATAGCGTGTATATTACCCCCAGCTGGACTGGTAAGAAATGTATTCATATTGGAACATTCACTTTACAAGCAAAGTGACATATGTGATTGAATATATAAAAGAAATTAAAATAAAAAATTTTAAAGAGAATAAAAAGTTAAAAAAATAAATAAAACACATAGGAACAAGATATGACATCAATCGCAAGGTTTTACATGTATGTTGTATATATGTAAATGTAACTTTAATGCATGTACATAGATGTATGATTATGTTTATCTGTGTAATTGCAATCATTTCTCTGCTGGAAATCATGTATTGTATTTCTAATGCATGTTGATAAGCCCATTCGCAACATGACTTAATGTCTTCAGCCAAAAATGACCCTTAACTTGAACGGACTACTTAACAAATGAAGGAAGCTACTCCACACTGTACTCTGGGTTAATTAAATTCTTTTTTTTTTTTTTTTTTGGAGAGGTTTTGTTTTGTTTTTGTTTGGAGTAAATGCAACCCAGTGGGCCATTGTGTAGAAGACAGATTTGCTTGTATAATATTCTGATACCATGTTTACCAACTTTAAGGGTAAATGCTTCTGTTAACCCAATAAATAACATAAGAAAAAACCACGAGTCAATTTAGAAATTATTATTATTAATACTCTGTTCTCTAACTTGGCAACATTTTATGTTTATAAGCAGGATGGCCACAATTTTATATAGTACTTAGTGTATATAACATGAATTTAAAGCATGAAATTTTAAAATAAAAGTTATTTCTCTCCTCAGTCTCAAAAAAATAAGTATGTGAGATGAAGAATAAATTAATTAGCTCAATTTTATTATGTTATGATATATTCAGATTTATTCAATATATTAAAACACCATATATAGAGAATTATTTCAGTCAAAATATTTAAAAAGTTACACTGGATAAATTCATATGAGTCTCTTGATCGATGTTTGGTAAGTGCACTAAGTTTTTACAGTGTTTCTAAAATTACGCATTCTAAAGGGCACTTTTATTGGTAAATAACTTTAGAGATTAAATACATATGTAGCTTCTACATAGATAACTCTTTTAAGTGTGAACATTCTTAATGCAAAAAAATGGGGGCCTGGTATGGTATATGTAGATTGGTAATTTTCTCCAGTAGTTAATGTATACTTTTGTCATGAAGATCAGGTATTTATTGAACATTTTGAGGTGGAATGGTGGCATATCAATAAAATCCAGTGCTCTGTGAGGTCTGGAGACCTCTCTGAGTACTAACAGGCAGTGCATGCCCTTGGTCTATGGCTTAAGTTTGGGTGGATTACGGCATCAAGAACCTGTTGGGGGTGTTGTCTCTCTCACTTTCTCTTACTCATCTTTCTTGTTCATGGATGAAATAAATAAGAAGCTTTATAAAATAAATATTTAGCCATCCTAATTAAAAGATGCTTCTGTAGCTTGAGAAATAGAAATGGAGACGCATCAGAGTTAGATAGCAAACGAAGATCCCAGGTCTATGAAATCAAGTAGAGTGGTCTGGCATTCCAGGATCACATTCTGTCTGACTGATTTGTGGGATAGAATGAAAATATAATTAATAATGCATTAGATCTTAGACATGTGCTATGTCTTAGAACGAAACTCCTTGTTACCTAATATTCATGATTACCCTAGAGTAACCTAGAATGCTGCTTAGAGTTAAGTTCCCAGACACCTCTGTTAAAGGTGATAATATTTTAGGAAAAAAATTAAGGGAGTAAATGGATCTGCACTCTAATAACACTCAAGGAATCTATTAGTAATCTTTTAAAATGCATCTATAGAGACTAGCAAATGGTGTGGTAGTTAAGGTGCTAGACTCTCAAATGGCGAACCACAGTTCAAGTCCTAGACCTAGCAACTTGATTTGTTACTCTCCCTCTCAACTCTATCTCTCTCTGGTGAGTGCATGCAAAATTAAAATAAAATAAAGTAAAATAAAATAAATAAAATTTTAAAAATAAAATACATCTATAATTAAAAGGAAAAAAGAGCACACATGTCTTTTTCTCCTGCTTTTAGGTTTTTGCAATAGGGTGCATGGGCTTGCTGAAGAGAGTCAGTGAGAGAAAAATGAGAAATCACTCCGCAGGGAGGATGGCTATGACACAATCCCCTCTCCTCCATTCTCCTCCTGGAATTTTGGACACACACACATACATGCACCTGGTGTGATTTTTAAGTTGCCAGGTCCAGGACTTTAACCCTGTTCAGCAATGGGAGTTTAGCACTTAAACACTAGGCTACCTGTTCGCCCCAGGTACACATGTTTTAATTTATTCAACCAAAAATAAGGACATTTTACAAAAATAATAATCATTTTAAATTTTATTGAATGAAATATTTATGATTATTAATGGCATTAGGCTTTATATCATCAACTATATATTCAAGATAATAATTTTTCAAAACTATCACTCAATAATTAAACATGGACATTAAAAATTCTTTAATATAGGTTACAAGAGTTGAAAAGATTCTTTGACATCTTCTATTCCACTTAACACTATAGAAAGATTCACCTGATAATCTAGAGATTTAAGACCCTTATTCAGAAGAGTATAGTAGGATCCACCACAAAACAGGATTACAATAAAGCCATAGGAATGCGCAGCTCAGCCAGAAGCTCTGCATTTACCCCAATGAGCAAATCCAAATTTAACTTCACTTGTTCTGTAAATAAGAAGAGAGGGAGAAAGAAAATATTATTTTTTTAAAAATTTTAATTCTCTGAGTATTAACTAAAATGCTTCTCGGTGAGGAGGATTTAAACATCTGTGCTTTACTTCTTCAGGCAGGTGAGCTCCATCTGTCATCTAACCCTGCGTAATTCCTTGCCCCTTTGCTGGAACTACCTGCATGCTCAGCCCTGACTCAGTCTTGGGACCCACCTAAACCAAGGCAAGAAAAAGATTAGATTTAGTCTTAGAGTTCTTTAAAAGCAGGAGACAATTTGGGGATTAAATGTGCAAAGATTTCATAAAAGGAAAACCCTATGAGAGAGAATCTGGCAGTGGGTAGGAAGGCTGACTAAACCTTGACACTGCAAACTTTTTCAGAGGGAAGGAGACAGGAAGGGAGGGTGGAAGTGTCCTAGACTCCTGCACTCTAAGGCAGGCTCACAGGCTACCACAGATTCAGGAGACAAAGCAGCTCATCA
The DNA here is from genome assembly GCF_000334495.1 of Tupaia belangeri chinensis. Classification (NCBI taxonomy): domain Eukaryota; kingdom Metazoa; phylum Chordata; class Mammalia; order Scandentia; family Tupaiidae; genus Tupaia; species Tupaia belangeri. The sequence goes on from NW_006159703.1 coordinate 4,208,999, forward strand.
GATGGGTCCCTTTGCAGCAGCATAGCCCACTGTGATGGATCGCAGATCCCCATAATTAGTCAAGTTTCTTGCTAAATTGGATCAACATTATAGGGATGATCATTCAGCTTTGGAATGCCTTGATATTGGTCATTATTCTGCTGTGAGTAATTCATAGTAATCAAATTAAATTAATTGATTTTTACATTTGCAGACTACCTAGTGGATTTATACTGAAAGGTCAAACACAAAACTGCTTTTAGAAATGAGACCTTCAGAGGAGCTTCAAGTGTTTTCTTATGCATTTATAGGAATAGTTCTGTTAATTTTTGTATATATTGTGTCTGGGCCATCAGAGACACTAGTTTTTCTATCATTTTGTGAAGGGTCTTTCATTACTTTGGGAAAGTCAATATTTAATCTTGTGTTCTTACAACATACTACTGCAGAAAATGCATTCATTGCTGTAAGTTTTGCCATTAGTGCCGCAGACTGGACGCATTTCTCTGGTGCACATAAATAGTCGATTTTCAAACTTCTTGCAGTCTGGCTACTAAACAAAAAAAGATATTAGAAAATTTTTCCTACAATCAACTTTTTTTTAAAAAAAAATCCTATTTTCAAATTACAAAGCTGTGATCATCAAAACAGCATGGTATTGGCACAAAAATAGACATGAGGACCAATGGAACAGAGTAGAGACTACAGCAATAAAACCCAACACATACACGAAGCCAACTCATCTTTGACAAAGTGTACCAGTCAATACAGTGGGAAAAGGGAAAGCTCTTTAGCAAATGGTGTTGGAAAAACTGGTATCCACCTGCAGAAAGATGAATCTGAACCCCTATCTATCTCTATTAAAAAAATCAACTCAAAGTGGGTCAGAGATCTAAACCTAAGACCACAAACTATAAAACTACTGATGGAAAACACGGGAAACTCTGGGAGACATTGGTGTAGACAAAGACTTCTTAAGCAAGACCCCCAAAGCACAGGCAATAATACCCAAAATAAACAGGTGGGATTACACCAGATGAAGGAGTTTTTGCACAGCAAAGGACACCATAATTAGTGTGAATCAACAAGTCTTGGAATGGGAGAGAATTTCTGTTACTGTGCCTCAGTTAAGGGACTAATAACTAGAATACACAGGGAACTCAAGCAGCTTACCCAGAAGAAAATAAATAACCCCATAACACATATGTTGATGTGCTTGATTGAACCAATTTACAGTGTATTCTGGATGGGAAATCTCATTTTGTTTGCTATAATGATGTATAGTGAATGAATGTAAATAAATAAAGGAAACTAGAAAAAAAAATGGTTGAATTGCCACTGAACATGAATCTTAGGGTTATGTATAAATTCTTAACAACTTAGAATCCTTTGTGGACCATGACATGAAACTCACTTGTGATCTGATGAAACAAAAATCTTCTCTCTAAAACCAATCCATCAGACATTGTATGTCTCCACTTAATATATACCGACTGTCTGCACTCTATGGCCAAAACCGAAAGACTAGACGATATAGAAACATATAAAATGGTTATATATACCAGATACAGTGTGGAAAGAGGGACTCTCCTACAAGAGGAGAGTTTGAGGAGAGACATTAAGGAGAAAAATAGAGGCAAGAATTTATGGGACAAAGAAATGGGTTATCTGTGGATGATAGCGTGTATATTACCCCCAGCTGGACTGGTAAGAAATGTATTCATATTGGAACATTCACTTTACAAGCAAAGTGACATATGTGATTGAATATATAAAAGAAATTAAAATAAAAAATTTTAAAGAGAATAAAAAGTTAAAAAAATAAATAAAACACATAGGAACAAGATATGACATCAATCGCAAGGTTTTACATGTATGTTGTATATATGTAAATGTAACTTTAATGCATGTACATAGATGTATGATTATGTTTATCTGTGTAATTGCAATCATTTCTCTGCTGGAAATCATGTATTGTATTTCTAATGCATGTTGATAAGCCCATTCGCAACATGACTTAATGTCTTCAGCCAAAAATGACCCTTAACTTGAACGGACTACTTAACAAATGAAGGAAGCTACTCCACACTGTACTCTGGGTTAATTAAATTCTTTTTTTTTTTTTTTTTTGGAGAGGTTTTCGCTATAGGGAGCGTGCACTTGCCAGACAGACAGAGAGAGACATAGAGACAGAAAGCGAGAAATCACCCCCTGGGGGGGTTGGTCCCACCGCAATCCCTTCTCCTCCATTTTCCTCTCGGGATCTTGGGCACGCATGCCCGGCGTGAGTTTTAAGCCACCGGGTCTGGGACGCGAACCGCGGTCGACTACATGGGAGTCCAGCGACATAGCCATTACGATTACTGCTGGTTCCCTTAATTAAATTCTTTTAAATTAAAAAAAATGATTAACCCAATTAAAAGATGGGAAAATAAGGTGAATAAACAACATCTCTAAGGAAGACATATGAAAAGCCAAAAAGCACATGAAAAAATGCTCAGCATCCCTCATTGTAAGGGAGATGCAGATCAAAACCACAATGAGATACCACCTAACCCCAGCCAGACTGGCGAAGATTAAAAAAACAAATAATGATAAGTGCTAGAGGGGATGTGATGAAAGGGGAATACTCATACACTGTTGGTGAGAATGTAAATTGGCCCAGCCACTGTGGAGAATGATAAGGAGGTCCTCAAAGACTTTCAAATAGAACTACCATGTATTCAGCAATTTCATTCCTGGGTATCTACCCAAAGTTCAGGAGAGCACTCAGTCAGAAAAGTGCTTGCACAACTATTTTCATTGCAGCATTGTTCACAATTGCTAAGACTTGGAATCAACCAAAATGTCCACAAACAGATGAATGGATTGAAATATTGTGGCACGTATACTCCATGGAATACTATTCAGGCATAAAAAACAAGACCCTGAAATCTGATAGAAAGTGGATGAATATGGAAGATATGTTGCTGAGTGAAGCAAGTCAGGCTATGAAAGAGAGACATTGTATGTCTCCACTTAACGTATACCGACTGTCCACACTCTATGAAAGAGACTGAAAGACTGGAGAACATAAAAGTATTAAAAATTGTAATGGACACTAGAGATAAAGAGGAAAGTATGAGAGAGGGGAATAGCGTAAGAAAGGAAATTTGGGGGGAAAATGGGGAGGTAAGAAACTTGTGGGGCACAGACAAGGTTAATTATCTGTTGACGAGGAAGTGTATAATAGTCTCAGCTGGGCTGGACTGCGGTGTAAATCATGCTGGGTGAAGTCTCTTCACAATCTAAATGATGTATAACAATCTAAATTAGATATATAAATAATAAAAAAAATTTAAAAATAATAATAAAAAAGGAAGGTTACAGTGGTAAAAATGAAGTTTTAGTAAAACAGTTCAAGGAAAGGTTTTAGAATAGAAATATTTTGTATGGTAAAGCTTTTGTCTTTAGGAAAATGGCTAAGGCAGAGAGGGCAAAAACTACAAGTCCTCAGCAAGTTGTTAAGATGTCAGTCGTATTGGAAGAGTCTTAGAGTTAAAAAAATTTAATAAAATTAAAGTTTTATTCATAACTCTTCTTAAAAAAATCCTGTTTTCTTCCTATCCAGTGTCATATACAGAAATAAATGAATATATTCTATATTTAGGTTTATAAATACACATGGGAAGACCGCTGGTTCAGATCCAGAGTATTATCTGAGTACACTGAGCTCATGTGCCCATGATCAGGACGGCTGAAGCTGAGGGTGGATCACAGCCTCAAGACTGTCTCAGAGGTGCTACTTTCTCTCTTTCTCTCTCAGAATAAAGAACCTTTTTAAACATCAAAATACTTAAAAATAAAAATGAGCATGCAGGTATTTACAAACCACTTACACATAAAATGTTATTGATATATTTTTTACATATCTAGCTTTTATTGTAATTGCCATGAAAATTGTTGAATATATTTTTGTAGTTGAACCACCTTGTCCCCACTCCTTGTCATATCCAGGTCAAATAAACCCCATTTTTTTTTTAAGTTTTTGCCACAGACTGTGTGTCCTTCCAGAGAGGGACAGAGGGAGATAAAGAGAGGGAAAAGGAGGAAATTACCCCATGTAGGGAATGGCCATGCCACAACCTCTTTTCCTCCAATCTTCGCTCAGAATTTTGGCTATGCACGCACAGGTACCTGATCAGATTTTGAAGCCATCTCATTAAGGACTCGAACAGTGATAAACCATGTTGAGTTCAGCACCTTAACCCCTACATAACCTGCTGGCCCCTATTCCATGATTTTTTAAAGTTATTTATTTCTTCCATGAAAGACAGAGAGATAGGAAGAAGGAGAGAGAAAGGCACCTTCAAAGCTTTCATAGCACAACCCTCCAGCCTTAACAGCCGGACATGATCATGGGTAAAAAAAAAAAAAAAAAAAAACACTTTTGTGTGTGTGTGTGTGTGTGTGTGTGTGTGTATATATTTGCATGTCTGTATAGCATGATACATTGATTTCATTATGTATACAATTTGTTTAATATTGCCAGTATTGTAATGTATGTACACAGAAAATGCTGTGTGTGGATGTTTGTAAGTTCTCAAAAAAAAAGAAAAAAGAAAAGTACATTGTATACATTGTATGTAAAGAAGAAAGAAAATTCTGTGTGTATTCTCACATGATGTGATTTTTATACTTTTTTGTACCTTTATCCATTGAGATGTTTAGAACTGCAGTTCATTTTCTTTACCTCTACATACAATTCTCTTTTGTGAATATATGAAAATTATTGTTTTATCCACCCTTAAATATTTCATTGGTTCGTTGTTTGTTTCAAATACTCCTGCTATGCTAGGATGAACAATTCTTTAAACACCCTTAACATATACTGGATGCTTATGAACAGCATAGCTTATGCCCTCTACTGGAATCTTTAGCAATGGAGTGTTTTTACGATGTCTGTGATGTCCAGTGGATTTAGCTTTGTATAATAATTCCACAGCATTTTATAATTGCTGTTTGCTTTGCTATTATTTTTTGCTTTTGAAGGTTATTCTGTAGTGCACAATATGTCATAAAGTTTGCTATAATAGGGACCAGCAGGTGGCGTGGTTTTTAAGGGCACTGGATTCCCACATGGCCGACCATATTTCGGCTCCTGAACTGGAGGCTTGCTTTCTCATTTTCGTTCTCTCACTCTGTCCTCTTGTCAAATAAAATAAATAAACAAAGTTAAATAATTCTTTAAAAAATTTTCCTTTTATAATATACAAAGTGGAAGTTTACTTTTTGTTTACAAGATAATCGGTATCAACATACCTGTTTGTCTAATTGTGATATGGATGCAAGAACCGTTTCTGTAAAAACACACAAAGAAATGACCAAATATAAAGAGGGGAAAAACCAGAGCCTCTGAAGGGAAGTACCCACATTTCTCAGGAGCAGAAATCTACGAATAGTTACTCATGACCGTCTATATAATGCTATAAGCTTTCTGTGGCAGTACCAAAAACATAAATTTGCCAAAAAAGCCTCAAATCACAAATATTCTGTAATTCCCAAATGAATATTTTATTTGGAAAATAACTTTATGCGTTTTAAAGTATCTCCAAAGGAACCAGGGTTTTCTTCGTTTTTATACATGAGACAGCATAGTCAGAAAAGATACAAAACCTTGTTTTGTCACTTACTATGTCTTGCATAATTTGAATTAATATCAGGAAATTAACTAGCACATACTATGATATTATTTACCTCTAAAATCAGTGGTCTACCCAACAATTGCTGGTTACTTTATTCTGAATTTTACCTAGGGAAGAACGACTTGTCAGCAGAAGGATCAATGAATCCTCTCCTCACACAAAGCCTTGATTAACAGGACTCAGAGATAGTAGACAACAGAATAGATTATCAAGGAATATCAGTTTTAGAAGACATCATTACCTTCATACTTAGTATTTAACAATGAAAGAATCAGAACTCCAAAAGAGAGAAAATGGGCGGTCAAAGGTGTTCACCTGTGCATTCAGAGATGAACAAAATCGAAGGACCCCTATCCTTCTAACTCACTGCTCTTCTCCACTTGTCTGAGGTAGAAAATGAGAAAAAGCAATCCACTGATACATACTAAAAAAGGTATTTATAACATGCCTTACTTCATTTTCAAAACTTTAACTATTACAAACACATTAAATACAACCTCTCCATTCCTAGAAAACAGCAGCTGTTTTTTGCATTTTGAAAGAAATATGAAAAGCGTCACCCATGATTTGAAAATTTACTCACCAGAAAAAAGAGGAAATGCCAAGATGATGATGAAAACAACTTTGATCCATGATGAGAAGAGCGGCATTTTGCCAAATCTATGGCAGACAAGAAACATTTAGGAATGTTCATAACACAGGGCACAGGGACAAATTGTTCATTTCCAAATGAAAGGTAAAGGAACTTCTTCATCCTGAAAGTCCTAATTATGGTGGACACTATCCATTGTTTTCCCCAAACCCTCAGGAGCAAGAAGACATAGCATGTGAATAGAAGGCTCCCTGGAGACTTGATAAACCCAAAACTAAGTCCTCCTCACACATCAAAGAAGGAACTGTCTACTCTCCTAAATGTTTGGGTTATCCCACAAGGAGTCTGACTGCATTTGAAATATCCACATTGAAATATCGGTTTTTCCTTAGAAAATAAGAGTTATTTCAAGAAGATGGTCCTAAAACAGTCTTCACAACAATACAGGATACATCTCTGGAATGCTCACCTGACACACCAAAATAGAGGCCAAAGTTCTAGAAGCTGTTTCCTTCACCTTTCCTGCTCAGCCACCTCCACACAGCTGAGGACTCTCCTTAATTGTTATGCTAGTGAGGAACTTGACGGGGTAAGACACAAGGTCCAGGACAGATAAGACAGAGAGATATTCTGTGTCCTTCCTGAGGGCTGTACATTAGATCACAAAACCTACCTCATGTACTTTTCAACAGATCTTTTTTCAGCAAGAGGTTTGGGACAATCTGATCTAATGTACCCAGAAGAAGCAGTCGGAGTTGGAAGGAGACATGATAAGACCACTTACAGAGCCTCACAGAAAAGAGATGTGAAAGCTCTTCAAGCCACCGAGTTGGAAAGAGCAAGAGAATAAATGCAACAAAAAGGAGAGTGTTTTAGGAAACAGTAATTAGACTCATGCCTAGACTCTTAAAATTGTGCAATACCAGAAACACTTCCAACTTAATTCCAGGTTTTCTATTAGACTTTTTATTCTGAATTACAAACTTATAAATACACATGGAGAATATTTATGTTTCCTTTAATCAGTATCCCAAATCAGAACATCATGTAAAAGATAAGTACAAATTAGTAACCAGTTATGCGTATCAACTGGACACATTCTACCAAAGTTCAGTGCTACCACCAAGAGAAAGATTTAATTGTTTATTCCTGAGGCTTGGGCAATGGTATGCCTGGATTACTTTCAGATAATTTGGGGCAGCGGCCATAGGGAGCACAGGCTAGAGGATAGGAAGTGAATAGCAGGAACAGAAGATGAAGAAGACTTGGAATGAAACTCATTCCACATAGGACAATGTCTTAAATTTTTAATTAAATAGCTTCATCTTTACCTCAGTTAAGTGGATTAACTACAGGGTTGAATTAGGATTTGAGTTAACTGCAGTTATTTAACTTTTTTTACAGTTAGATTTCTTGACAGAGTTCTGGCTTATGAATTTCTTGAGTCCAAATCTCATCTACCACTGAATAACTTCGACTTAATCACCAAACATTCTAGTCCACAATAAACTAATTTGAAATATGAGAATAATTATTTCTTTTTTAAATTAATTTTTAGCACACTTTTCTATTTTTTTATAATTACTTTTTAAAATTTTATTCATTGTCATTATTTTATTTTTTATTCCTTTGACGTTGACCAGAGAGAGACAGAGTGAAAAGGAAAGTGAGAAAGCAAGCAGCCAGGACCAGGAGTCATCGCCTTAAACACCACACCACCAGCCGGCCTGAGAGTAATTATTCTATCTCACAGGTTTGTCATTAATACTAGGAATGCAATTTTAAAATGATGTGCCCTTAAGTTTTGTACTTCTACATGTCACCTTAATCAAAACTTTTTTAGCAATAATTATAGGTAAGATTTCTCAAAGAACCTTTGAGTATAGTATTGTCATTGCAAGTTAATGGACATAGAATTAAAGGAATATTTATTACACTGGAGACTAGATTTTAATTATCTTGAGTCCCAGTGTCCCTGCTGGTGGTTTTCTATAATACATTTTTTTCAGAGGCTTTTGCTATAGGGCACATGCACTTGCCAGAAAGATAGAGAGAGACAGAAAGTGAGAAATCACCCACCCCCCAGGGGGATGACCACACCACAATCCCTTCTCCTCCATTCTCCTCTTGGGATCTTGGGTATGCATGCACATGCATCTGACGTGAGTTTAAGTCACGGGGTCTGGGACTTGAACTGCAGTCAACTACGTGGGAGTCCAGCAACATAACTATTACACCAACTGCTGGTCCCTCTATAATACTTTTATAGGTATTCATCAGCATAGTTTAAGAGCAGGAGACCGCCAAAGGTCACAACAGGCCACACGTTTTTAAAAAACTGTTTGGTAAAGAGATGCTAGACACATGAATTATTTAATATAGCATCATGAAAGCAATACATATATTACTCACTTTTGCCAAAGACGAGATTAGGAGAAGACTACATCTTCAAGTCAAAACAGATGTGAAAATAGAGAGAGAACATTAATGGAAACAAAAACATTCTCCAGTTCTTCCAATATCCCTGCCCTCATTGATTGTGAACAAAGAAACCTTTCTTTTTGGGTAACAGACTAGATAGCTCCCTGGATTTGATCTAGAGATACAAAACAGCAAGTGAGATTTGCATGGAGCCCTCCACCAGGTTACTAAATAGTGTCCATTTTTCTATAGACAAAATATTGTTGAAAACAGAATTGTAGAATTCCATATGTATTAAACTTCCGAAGAAATCCATGGAGTCCAGCGACATAGCCATTACACTAACTGCTGGTCCCAGAAAGAAAAATTTATACACCGAGAGTAAGAATGTAAATAGTAGAGCCACTATGAAATATAACATAGAGGCTCCTCATAATATTCAAACTAGAACTACCACATGATCCAGCAATCCCAATTCTGAGATTATATACAAATTAAATGAAGTCAGAATGTCAAAGAGGTCTGTACTCTGTCTTTATTACAATATTATATTCAACGGACAAGATGAGAAATCTACCAATATCTTTATAAATGGATGCATGGGAGAAAACAATTTAGTGTATGCGTGTGCAATAGAAGAAAAAAGAAAATTGTCATATATATTTAAAAAGATGGACCTAGAGGACATTATGCTAAGAAAAACAAACCATGCACATTAAGACAGATAATGTATGTTCTCCTTTACATGTAGAATGTGGGGAAAAAAAAAAAGAAAAGCTCAAGAAACAGCAGAATGGAGATTATCTAGTATAGTGTATACTTGAAAACCGCCAACATAGAGTAGAATAGTGATTAATAGTGCATCCTATACTTAAAAACTGCCAAGAGAGGATATCTTTTTCATTTGCTAGAGGGCAGAGCACTTCCTGGAGAGAGAGGCAGAGAAAGCAAGAGAAACAGAAAACAAGGGACATGGAAAGCACCCTCCATGAGGCAAGGTAGGCAGCGTTCAGTTCTCTACTTCTTCCTGTCCAGATTTAAGGCATGTATGCCCATGGGCTCACCATGTTTTCCAAGTCATATGTCTGGGACCTGAGCCATGGTGGTCAGCCATGAGGGTCCAGTCTCCTTAACTGCTAGGCTACGGGCTGGCCCGAGAGTAGATTTTAAGTGTTCTCAAAACAAGTATGTGCTCTAATTTGTGAGTAGAGGCAGAGGAGGAGGCAGAGTTGGAAATGCTGGGGTAGCTGGCAAATAGCTGCTCCACGCTGGTGGACTTTATGTTATCCATGCCCCTTCTTTCTCCAGAGAGTGAGGGAGGCTTGGAGGTTGAGACAGAACCACCTCAAAGTTTCCAGCTTCAAGTCACCAAGACTTTTCTCAAATTTCTGTGCTGAGGGAACTCAGATGCTGGTCTCAGCTCCTGAGCTCAACTCAGCAAATTGGTCTATGAAAACTCATGCATTGAGACAAAGGGGAGGATCCATCAGCAACACCTATTACTCTGGGCTTGGCAGCCAAGAAGAGATGGGTGGCAGAAATCCTGCAACCCCAAAAGCAGGATGAAATGTGACAAAGGAGCCAAAGATGGGTGGTGGAGAGAGACATAACATTCCAGACCCTCAGCCTAGAAATGTTAGTAAGAAACAACAACAATGTAATAGACAGAGATATGATCAGAATTCCCAGATGAAGCTTTTTCATAACAAAAGAGAGGACATATTTCTACTTCATCAGCAGCTGCCTGGCAGGCCATGAAAAATGGGGGCAAGAACAGAAATTTTCCAAATAATCATAGTTGGAACTCTGGCTTTTCCAGTCCCAATTTACTTTCTAAACCTGAAACTCATCAGAACTATGCGGGAGCCTGATTTAGTGAGCCCCCATCACCAAGTGTTCTTCTCCAACCACCAAGCCATTGGGTTCCTATTTTCCTTTAACCCTCAGGTAAGGAAATAATGACATTTCAACTTAAGATTTTACTTAAAGTACAGGTATAAAAGTAAGATAGAATTCTAATATTTAAATTTATGTTTACTGAGAGTTGTACATTGGACTGAAATAGATTCTCTATGTAAAACTGTGAATTAATGTAAAAATATAATTATATCTCATTAATGTGTCATTGCACTGTGATGTAATGGCACTATCATCAGTGGTACTTAAAAGAAGTAACTGTATACTTGATATTAAGTGTTCTCAGTTGAGTAGCTTTGAAGTGAAACCACTGAAATCTAGATTCAGGAAATGGTAAAAGGATTAACTTTTTTCATTTAGTGAGGAAAAATAGTAATTTAACATGCTCACTCATGATTCAGATACACTGGTTGACAATTAGTGAATCAGATTATAAGTATCTAGCTAAGATAACCAAGCATTGAGAATTAACTGACCATTTGAAAGTTTAAGGCTCTAGAAACACCCAAGTCAGTAATAAGCCAACAATCTTATGCACTGCCAAAAGAATGAATAGTATACTTTTAGTAAATTGCACTATGGTGAATTTGGAGAGGGCACTTGGGGCTTTCACAGAATGAAGCCCAGTATATCCCTGTGGCCCTTGTGTCTGCCAACAACTGCACCAAAATCCTATTTTATAACGTTTGGTAGTTACTCAATAACTTTCAAAACACATCATTGTATTACAACGCTATACAAGCTCTTCTATCAGTGATCTGGCTCATGGTTATCTCTGCAAAACTGGTTTAAGTGGAAAGTTGTATAACATACACTTGTACCGTATGTAAAGTTTTCTTGACCTCTATCATACAAAAATAGAATATTTCAGTATTGATTTCCTGACTGTGAGACCATGGACTGTTTTTCATACTATGGCCTTACTTTCAATGTCCAAAACAGTTTTTAAAATTTGCCCTTACTGTAAATGCCAGTGTCTGTATGTAGTCAGTGGATCCGATTGCAGCTATAATTCAAGGTAAATCCCCAGTGTATTAAGTTTTACATTATAACAAATGGTTTAAGCTGGTAAAACACTTACTTGGTTTTTTGTTTGTTTGTTTGTTTTTTGTTTTGTTTTAAGAGAGATTTTTGCTATGGGGCAAATGTGTTTTCGGAGTCAGAAAGAGAGAGAGAAGTCATTCCTCAAGGGTATAGCCATACCACAATCACTCTTCTCCATTCTTTTGGGATTTTGGAAAACACACAAATGTACCCAGCGTCAATTTCATGTTTCCGATTCTAGGACTTAAACAGCTGTCAGTTCTGTGAGAGTCCATTGTATTAATCACTACACCGCCTGCTGGTCCCAAACACTTGCTATTTTAAAGATATGTGAAATGAGTTGTGGGTCTATTTGTCTTCCCCAAACCCAGAGATTAACTACTAAAGAGTTCCTCCAAACTCAGATTCATTTTGACTTTCACCAGTTCTTGCAACCTGTGATACAGATCCAGTTTAGTGTACAGTGCCAGTGGGTTTTGTTTTGGTTGAGAGTAATGCAACCCAGTGGGCCATTGTGTAAAAGAGATATTCACTTGCATAATATTCTGATAACATGTTTACCAACCTTAAGGGTAAATGCTGCAGTTAACCCAATAAATAGCAAAAGAAAAAACTGTGAGTGCCAATTTAAAAATTATTATTAAAAATTATTATTAATACTCTGTTCTCTTATTTGGCATCATTCTATGCTTATAAGCAGAATGCCTACATTTTTTTCTATAGTACTTAGGGTATGAAACATAAATTTGAAACATGAAATTTTAAGATAAAAGTTTTTTCTCTCTTCCCCTAAAAATAAGTATGTGAGATGAAGGATATATTAATTGGCTCAATTTCATTATTTCACAATATATTCAAATTTATTCAATATATTAAAACATCATAAATATAGAGAATTTTTCCAGTCAAAATAACTAAAATGTTTTTACTGGATAAATTCATACAAATATCTTTATCGGTATTTGGTAAGTGCACTGACTTAGTTTTTAAAGTGTTTCTAAAATTATGCATTCTAATGGGCACTTTTATTGGTAAATAATACTAGAGATTAAATGCATATATAGCTTCTACATAGATAACTCTTTCAAGTGTGAACATTTTTACTGAAAAGAAGTGTGGGCCTGGTATGGTATATGTAGCAGATTAGTAATTTTCTCCAGTTGTTAATGTACATTTTTGCCATTAAGATCAGGTATTTACTGAATGTTTTGAGGTGAAATGGTGGCATATCAGTAAAATCCAGTGCTCTGTGAGGTCTGGAGACCTCTCTGAGTACTAACAGGCAGCACATGCCCCTGGTCTATGACTTAAGCTTGGATGGATTACGGGATCAAGAACCTGTTGGAGGTGTTGTCTCTCTCACTCTCTCTTGCTCATCTCTCTTGTTCATGGATGAAATAATTAAGAAGCTTTAAAAACTGAATATTTAGCCAATCCTTATAAAAGCTGGTTTTGGCAGGCTGAGAAATAGAAATGTGCAAGTGGTGTAGTGGTTAAGGTGCTGGGTCCCCATATGGCTAACCACAGTTCAAGTCCTAAAACTGGCAACCTTCTTTGTCACTTTCACTCTGAACTCTGTCTCTCTCTGGTGAGTGCATGCAAAATTAAAAAATAATAATAATAAATAAATGTTTACAAATAAATGGCATATATAATTAAAAGAACAAAAACCCTGCACAAATCTTTTTTAATTTTATTTTATTTTTCTTTTTTAGGTTTTTGCAATAGAATGCAGGCACTCGCTGGAGAGAAAGTCAGTGAGAGGAAAAGTGAGAAATCACCCCCCAAGGGGAGATGGGTGCCACACTATCTTCTTTTTTATTCTCTTCCTGGGATTTGGGGCATAATGAACATGCACCTGATGTGATTTTCAAGTTGCTAGGTCCAGGACTTTAACCCTGTTCAGTCACGTAGGAGTCTTAATCACTATGCCACCTGCTGGCCCCTAGGTATATGTGTTTTAATTTATCCAACCAAAGAAATAAAGGACATTTTACAAAATAATTATTATTTTAAATTTTATTGAATGAAATATTTATGATTATAAATGGCATTGGGTTTTATAGAGTCATCCACATATTTAAGATAATCCTTTTTCAAAACTATCACTATCACAGGGACACTAAAAATTCTTTAATACAGGTTCCTAGAGTTGAAAAGATTCTTTGAAATCTTCTATTGCACTTAACACCATAGAAAGCTTCAACTGGCAATCTAGAAATTTAAGACCCTTACTGAGAAGAGGGTAGTAGGATCCACCAGTAACAGGATTACAATGAAATCATTGGAATGTGTAGCTCAGGCAGAATATCAGCATCTACCCCAACGAGCGAATTCAAAATTTGCTTCACTTGTTCTGAAAATAAGAGAGAGAGAAGGAAAAACAAATCATTTAAACAAAATTTTAATTCTCTGAGTATTACCTAAAATGCTTCTCAGCCCAGAGGAACATCTGTGCTTTACTTCTTCAGGCAGGTGAGCTCCATCTGTTACTTAACACTGCATAAGTCCTTGCCTCTAGCTAGAGCTACCTGCATGCCCAGCCCTGACTCAGGCTTGGGACCCACCTAAACCCAGGTAAGGAAAAAATTAGACTTGGTCTTAGTGATTCTCTAAAAGCAGGAGATAATTTGGGGATTAAATGTGCAAAGATTCCATAAAAGGAAAACCCTGTGAGAGAAAATCTGGCAGTGGGTAGGAAGGCTGACTAAACCTTGACACTGCAAACTTTTTCAGAGGGAAGGAGACAGGAAGGGAGGGTGGAAGTGTCCTAGACTCCTGCACTCTAAGGCAGGCTCACAGGCTACCACAGATTCAGGAGACAAAGCAGCTCATCAGATGGGTCCCTTTGCAGCAGCATAGCCCACTGTGATGGATCGCAGATCCCCATAATTAGTCAAGTTTCTTGCTAAATTGGATCAACATTATAGGGATGATCATTCAGCTTTGGAATGCCTTGATATTGGTCATTATTCTGCTGTGAGTAATTCATAGTAATCAAATTAAATTAATTGATTTTTACATTTGCAGACTACCTAGTGGATTTATACTGAAAGGTCAAACACAAAACTACTTTTAGAAATGAGACCTTCAGAGAAGCTCCAAGTGTTTTCCTATGGCATTTACAGAGACACTTCTTTATATATATGTATGTATATATATATATTTGCTTTGGTCATCAGGATCACTGTTTTTTCTATAATTTTGTGATGGGTCTTTCATTACTTTGAGAGAGTCAATATTTAATCTTGTGTTCTTACAACATACTACTGCAGAAAATGCATTCATTGCTGTAAGTTTCGCCATTAGTGCCACAGACTGGACGCATTTCTCTGGTGCACATAAATAGTCGATTTTCAAACTTCTTGCAGTATGGCTACTAAACAAAAAGAGATGTTAGAAAATTTTCCCTATAATCAACTTTTAAAATAAAATCCTGTTTTCTTTCTATCAAGTGTCATACACAGAAGTGAAAGAAATATATCCTATATTTAGGTTTATAAATACACATGGGAAGACCGCTGGTTCAGATCCAGAGTATTATCTGAGTACACTGAGCTCATGTGCCCATGATCAGGATGGCTGAAGCTGAGGGTGGATCACAGCCTCAAGACTGTCTCAAAGGTGCTACTTTCTCTCTTTCTCTTTCAGAATAAAGAACCTTTAAAAAAATCAAAATACCTAAAAAATAAAAATGAGTATGCAGACGTTTACAACCCACTTACACATAAAATGTTATTGATATATTTTTATATATCTAGCTTTTTTAGATAATAGCCATAAAAATTGTTGCATATATTTTGTAGTTGAGCCTCATTGCCTCCACATCTTGTCATATCCAGGTCAAATAAACCCCATGATTTTTTTTTTTAAGTTTTTGTCACAGGTGTGTGCCCTGCTAGAGAGAGACAGAGAGATAGAGAGAAGGAAAGTGAAAAATCACCACCAACTCATCCCCCCCCCACTATGAATGGCCACGCCACAAACCCTTTTTCTCAATCTCCTCTCAGGATTTTGGTTATGCACACACAAGTACCTGGTCTAATTTTTCAGGCCATCTCATCAAGGATTCGAACAGTGGTTGACCATGTAGGAGTCTAGCGCCTTAACCACTACAAGACCTGTGGCCCCTAGCCAATGATTTTTAAAGTTATTTATTTCTTCCATGAAAGACAAAGAGACAGAAAGGAGGAGTATGAGAAAGTTCCTTCAGTAGGCTTTCATAGCAAAACCCTCCCAGCCTTTTAAACCAGCCCGGATCATGGATACAAAAATACTTTGTGTGTGTGTGTGTGTGTGTGTGTGTGTGTGTGTGCATACAAGTATATGTGTGTGTATCTATGTTGGTATGCATGCATGTCTATATAGGATGATAAATATATTTCATTATATATATCTATATCTATGTATACATAGATATATATAATTTGTTTAGTGTTGTCAGTGTTGTAATGTATGCAAATAGAAAATGCTGTGTTTTCCTACATGATGTGCTTTTTAAATTTCTTTGTAACCTTTATCAATTCAGATGTTTAGAATTACAGTTCATTTTCTTTACCTCTACATAAAATTCTCTTTTGTGGGTATATGAAAATTATTGTTTTATCCACCCTTAAGTACTTAACTGGTTTGTTGTTTCTTCAAATACTCTTGCTATGCTAGGATGAACGATTCTCCTTTAAACACCCTTAACACATACTGGATGCTTATGCACCACATAGCTTATGCCCACTACTGGAATCTTTGAACAGCGGGATATTTTTTCCTTGTCTGTGATGGCCAATAAACTTAGCTTTGTATTATAATTCCACAGGAGTTTTAAGTTGCTGTTTGCTTTGCTATTAATTTTTCTTTTGAAGGTCATTCTGTAGTGCACTATATGTCATAAAATTTATTATTAAGAGGCTGGCAGGTGGTGTGGTGGTTCAGGGTGCTGGATTCCCACATGGCCAACTGCAGTTTGGGTCCTGGACCTGGTGGCTTGCTTTCTTACTTTCTCTCTATCTCTCTCTCTCTCTCACTCTGTTCTTCTCTGGTCAAATTAAATATAAATAAATAAATTCAATTCAATAAAATCATTCTTTAAAAAATTGCTATTCTAATTTATAATATACAAAGTGAAAATTTACCTTTTTTCAGTTTCCAAGATAATCAGTATCAACATACCTGTATGTCTAATCGTGGTATGGGTACAACAAGAGTTCCTGTAAAAACACACAAAGAAATGATGAACAATTATGAAGAGGGGGAAAAACCAGAGCCCTGAGGGGAGGTACCCAAATGTCTCAGGAGCAGAAATCTGTAAGAATCCTTACTCATGACCTACATAATGCTACAAAACCATAATTAACATAAAACTATAAATTCAGCAAAACAATAAATTCACATAAAATATCTCAAGTCCCAAATATTCTATAACTCCCAAATGAATATTCCATTTGGAAAATAACCTTATGTGTTTTAAATATCTCCATAGAAATCAAGGTTTTCTTCATTTTTATACATAAGACAGCACAGACAGAAAAGATAAACAGCCTTGTTTTGTCATTTACTATGTCTTGCATAAATTGACATAACATAAAGAAATTAATTAGCACAGAATTAGTTAGTATTCACCTCTAATATCAGAGATCAACCCAACACTTACTGGTTACTTTATTCTGAAATTTATGAGCTTTGAAAAGGACAACTTGTCAGCAGAAGGATCAATGAATCCTCTCCTCACACAAAGCCTTAATTAAAAGGACTGAGAGATGGCAAATAACAGATTAGATTATCAAGGATATCAGTTTTAGAAGACATCATTACCTCCATACTAAGCATTTAACAATGGAAGAATCAGAACTTCAGAAAGAAAGAAAATGGGCGGTCAGAGGTGTTCACCTGTGCATTCAGATATGAACAAAATCGAAGGACCCCTATCCTTCTAACTCACTGCTCTCCTCCACTTGTCTGAGGTAGAAAATGAGAAAAAGCAATCCACTGATACATTCTAAAAAAGGTATTTATAACATGCCTTACTTCATTTTCAAAACTTTAACTATTACAAACACATTAAATACAACCTCTCCATTCCTAGAAAACAGCAGCTGTTTTTTGCATTTTGAAAGAAATATGAAAAGCGTCACCCATGATTTGAAAATTTACTCACCAGAAAAAAGAGGAAATGCCAACACAATGATAAAAATAGCTTTGATCCATGATGAGAAGAGCGGCATTTTGTCAAATCTATGGCAGACAAGAAACATTTAGGAATGTTCATAACACAGGGCACAGGGACAAATTGTTCATTTCCAAATGAAAGGTAAAGGAACTTCACTCCTTAAATTCCTACTTATGTGGACTCTATCCTTTGTTTTCCCCAAACCCTCAGGAGCAAGAAGACATAGCATGTGAATAGAAGGCTCCCTGGAGACTTGATAAACCCAAAACAAAGTCCTCTTCACACATCAGAAAAGGAACTGTCTACTCTCCTAAACTTCTGGGTTATCCCACAGGGAGTCTGACTGCATTTAAGGAAATATCTACATTGAAATATCAATTGTTCCTCAGAAAATAAGAATTATTTCAGGAAGATGGACCTAGAAGGGTCTTCACAACAATAAAGGATACACCTCTAGAATGCTCACCTGACCCACCACAGTAGAGAGGCCAATAGCTCTAGAGGTCGTGTCTGTTTCCTTCACCTTTCCTCTAGCTACCTCCACCCAGCTGAGGACTGTCCTTTATTGACTTGCTGTTGAAGAACTTGATGGGGCGTAAGACACAAGGTCCATGACAGATAAGACAGAGAGATATTCTGTATCCTTGCTGAGGGTTGCAATGTAGGTCACAAAACTTACTTTATATACTTTTCAACAGATCTTTTCTCAGCAAGAGTTTTGGGACAATCTGATCTGATGTACCGAGAAGTAGCAGTTGGGAGTTGGAAGGAGATGTAATAAGACCACTTACAGAGCCTAACATAGAGAAGAGATGTGAAAGTACTTCAAACCACTGAGTTGAAAAGAGCAAGAGAAAAAAATGCAACAAAAAGGAGAGTGAATTTGGGGAATGGCAATTAAACTCATGCCTAGACCCTTAATATTTTACAATACCAGAAACACTTCTGACTTAATCACAGATTTTCTGTTAGTCTTTTTACTGTGAATTACATGCAGATTCATATAAATTTATAAATACACATGCAGAGAGTTCTTGTGTTTCCTGTAATCAGTATCCCAAATCAAAAATCATGTAAAACTAAGTACAAATTCACAACCAGCTATACATATCAGCTGGACACATTTTACCAAAAGTTCGGTGCCACCACCAAGAGAACAATTCAATGGTCTGTTCCTGAATTTGCACAATGGTATGCCTGTGAAACTTATAGAGGAATTTCGGGGCAGCTGCCATAGGGATCACAGGCTAGAGGACAGGATGTGAGTAACAAGAACAGGAGATAGGAAGGCTTGGAGTGAAATTCGGTCCACATGGAACAATGTCTTAAATTTTAAACAAATAAGTTGATCTTTACCTCAGAATTAAGTGGGGAAGGAACCAGCAGTTAACGTAATGGCTATGTCGCTGGACTTCCTTGTAGTCGACTGTGGTTCACGTCCCGGACCCAGTGGCTTAAACTCACGCCCGGCGCGTGTGCGTGCATGCCCAAGATCCCGAGAGGAGAATGGAGGAGAAAGGATTGCGGCATGGCCCTCCGCCCCAGGAGTGATTTCTTGCTTTCTGTCTCTCTGTCTCTCTCTGTCTTTCTGGCGAGCACACGTGCCCTATAGCAAAAACCTCTCCAAAAAAAAGAATTAAAGGGGAAAACTGCAGAACTGAATTAGAATGAGAATTAACCAGAGTTATTTAACTTCTTTACAATCTGATTTCTGGAGAGAGCTTTGGCAGTTGCATTCCTGGAGTCCAAATCCCATCTACCACTGAATAACTTTGACATAATAATCGAACTTTCGGGAACCAGCAGTTAGCGTAATGGCTGTGTCGCTGGGCTCCCACGTAGTCGACCGCGGTTCGTGTCCCGGACCCGGTGGCTTAAAACTCACGCCGGGCACGTGTGCGTGCGTGCCCAAGATCCCGAGAGGAGAATGGAGGAGAAGGGATTGCGGCGTGACCATCCCCCCTGGGGGGTGATTTCTCGCTTTCTGTCTCTATGTCTCTCTCTGTCTGTCTGGCGAGCACACGCGCCCTACATTGAAAATCTCTCCAAAAAAAAAATAAATTTAAAAAAAAAATCGAACTTTCTAATTCACAATTTTCTAATTGAAACTTGAGGTTAATTATTTCTTTCTCACAGGTTTGTCATTAATATTAGGGATGTGTTATTAAAATGGTCTGCCTTTATGTTATGGTTTGTAGTTGTGTTCATCACCAAATCTAACCTGTCTTTTTTTAGTAATAATTAAAACTAAGATGTTTAGAGGAAATTTTGAGACTTGCCCTGTAATTACCGTTTTATGTACATGGAATTGAAATTTAATTGGAGTCTAGATTTTAAATTATTATGAAGGCCTCTGTCCCAGAAAGTAACCTTCTCTTCTCAGTGTATTTTCCAGAAAACATTAACAGCAAGTAAAACTAGGGCAGGCCGTGGCATGGTGGTTAAGGTTCTAGACTCCCACGTGGCCAACTGTGGCTCAAATCCTGGACCTGGCAGCTTGCTTTCTCACTTTCCCTTTCTTTCTTTTTCTGTCTCTCTCATCAAATTAAGAAAAATAAATATTTCTTTAAAAAAAAAAAAAAGGAAAAAGAGCTAGTGAGACTGCCAGTGACTCCCAACAGGCTGCATGTTTTTAGAAAGTATCTGGTAAAAGGATATTAAACACATGGATTATTTAATATTGTGTCATGAAAATAATACATATATGTTTCAGCTTTGCCAGAGATGGGATAAGGCGAAGACTAAGTCTCCAAGTTGAAAGAGATGTTAAAATAGAAAGAGAAAAACAAAAACATTCTCCAGTTCTTTCAGTGTCACTGAGCCCATCAATTGTGAAGAAAGAAACCTTCCATTCTGGATAATAGCACATAGTTCCCTGGTTCTGAACTAGGGATATAAAACAGCTAATGAGATTTGCAGAGGCCCTCCCTAGATCTCTAATAGTGCACTGTTTTCTGGAGACCACATATTGTTAAAAACAAAATTATAAAAGTCTGTAATTATTACACTTCCAAAGTAGTCTGAAATCTTCTAATTCATCTCCTCTGTCAGAAGAGAGCAAAGTGGCTTGGGGAAATTTCCTACCAGATGATATTAAAGCTGAATGGGTTGGGGAGTTTCTGAGTGACATAGTTTACCTGGAGGTGAGAGTGTGACACTCAAATCTATTCTCATGGGAAGGTAAATGGGTGTTAAATATGAGAACTAACTTGCAGATATTATATGAATGTAGAGATAAGTCATCACTAGTTGGGAGATTTCAAAATAGAGGATCTGTGTTAGAGTGTGCCCCACCATCTGGGACTACCTGTTTGAGAGTAAAGAGACTTGCCTTCCTAGATATCTAGGGGGTTATGAAAAAAAAAAAGTATAACATGATGTATAAAGCAGGTATCTGAGGAGAAAAGCTTTGGCATTCCAAGGGAGTCTGTCATTCATGACTGAACTATACACTGGGACCAGAAATGGTTCCTATTTGCAAGATCAAGAATCCAGTAAAACAACACTCTGACCCAAACACATTCATTTACACAGGTGGATTTTTTTTTTTAAGAGAGTTATTTTCCTATAAGGTGTGTGTGCTCGCCAGAGAGAGAGAGAGAGACAGAGAGAAATCACGCCCCAGGAGGAATGGTCATGCTGCAGTCCCTTCTTCTCTATTCTCCTCTCGGTATCTTGGGCATGCATATACATGAGCTTGAGTTTCAAGCCACTGGGTCTGGGACTTGAACTACAGTTGGCTGTGTTGGAGTCCAGTGACGTAACCATTACACCATGTGCTGGTCTCCACAGGTAGGTTTTTAGGTTTAATTTATTTTTTCCATGGACAAGAGCGAGAGAACCACTCCTGATGTGATCTCGTATGCCACAGCTGACCTCCAGCTCAGCCAGCTCCAGACTACTTGTGTGTCACATATTTACGGATGTCCCAGATGCAAATCTAGAGCTTTCCTAGTGGCTCAGCTTCCCAGAGTGTAGTGTCTTACTGCTGAGCTATTATATTGCACTTACAGATAAATTCATTCAAATAATCAGACTCCCTTTCTAGCTGGTATTTGTGTTGACAGGAAATGGCTCCATAAAAGAGCCTCTGAAAAAGTTTACAATCAGAATAAGGAAGGATAAAGAAAGATTATTTAGAAAATTTGCAATTGTGAAAAGTGCCCAAAGTCAGAACATTTGAATTTTTCTGTATGTTTATGCAATATACAGAAAAGAAAGCAGTATACAGAAAACATGTCTAAAAGAAAACAATATTAATAGCTAAATTTGGTCACTGAAACCTGAGGAATAGTTTGGTTGGTTTTTGTTTGTTTGTTTGTTTGTTTTTAGTTGTTTTTTTTTAATTTAAAACACTGACAAATATCTGCACTTACAAGAGTGTAAACAAGGTGAACGTTTAGGATTTAAAGGAATTTTAATTATATGGGCAGATGAGTTAAGGTTGCTTATGCAAAACTATCAATGCCATTGCAGTGAAGTTATATATTTCAGAGTCTATAATGTTGATGTTGTCCCTGGCAGGTATACTGCTGTTTAAACCTTCCTTGGAATTCAAGGTTAATTTTTTTTAGAGAGATTTTTTTTTTTTTTTTTGCTGTAGGGCATGTGTGCTCACCAGAGAGACAGAGAGGGACAGAGAGACAAAAATTGAGAAATCATCCCCCACGGGGGATGGCCACACCACAATCCCTTCTCCATCATTCTCCTCTCAGTATCTTGAGTATGCATGCACACACATTTGGTATGAGTTTCAAGTCGCCGGGTCCAGGACTCCAACCAGAGTTGACCATGTGGAAGTCTAGTGCCTTAACCACTATGCCACATGTTGCCCTCCACAAGCTTAATTTTTAGATCAGCAATGGCACCATACTTTTCTTCCTCCAAATTCATCATTAAGTGTCATCTTTGGGCAATGATAAGATAAATATGTTGACTACAATTCAACTGAGTAAAAGGAAATAGGGTTTCTATGTTATCCACTTCAAAAAAATATATAGCTATATATACAACAGAGAGAGAAACAGAGCCTATCACACAGATTGATAAAGGCAGACAGTAAATTCCAGAAAGTACTGTATCATCTCTTACGCCATGTGCATTACCTACTTTATTTCCTATGCGGAATGTGCTCATCTCTGGGCCACTCCATTTTTTCTCTTTCTATAATTATTTATTTTATTTTATTTATTATTATTATTATTATTTAAATTTCTGTAGGACACATGTACTCAACAGAGAGAGAAAAAGAGGGAAAGTAAGAAAGCAAACCACCAGTTCTGAGACTTGAACTGCATTGGCCATGTGGGAACCCAGTCTATTTTAAAACAATTATTAACTGACTATTTTATAGTTTATGAACTAGTGACATAGAAAAAAATGATCAATTGATGAAAAATACATTTTAAAAGATAAAAAAGAGAGATGTGGAAAGAAACAGAAAAGTTGAACAGTTTTGAAGATTTATAGAGAAATATTTAAATGAAAAGAGAGATTTTCAAGCAGGGTGTGTCCAAGCTTCTTTCCAGAGTGAAAAGAAGCAAAGCACAGAAAGGAAAGAGCTAACGTAGTTCTGAGATAGGAACATGCATATGAAATACGGAGAAATGAGTAGGTAAAGGAGACCATGTAATGCAAAATTGGGAAGGTTGTTATACAAATTTTATCAGTTTGTGACTCTCTAGAAAGGCTTTGGAGTATTCTAGTAATGTACTATGATATTACTTTTCAAAATATTACATTTCAAAAATACTATGAAGGTTAGAGTGCATAAAACACGTGGAAAGAGAGTAAGACTTCCCAATGCAGGTAACTTGTTAGAAAATCATTTCCATGATGTAAATGAGAGTCTACAGTGGTCTAGATTGTGGTATTTATAGTGAAGGTGAAGCAAAGTGAATTTGAAAGATATAACAATATCTTGTCCGTGGATTGGATAGGAGAACATCTCAGGAGATCTGCAGTTTCTCATTGGTGTAACCATCTGTGGGTTGTGCCATAAAAACAAAGTTAAATCCTATCATTGGAACAGGTGGGAGCAGATTAGAAAAAGATTGAAACTCACTTGTGACATACCAGATTTAAAATAACTTTGAGTAATCTAATTAAAGATATTATATGTATGTGAATTCAAAATTTAAGGGTTTTGGCCTGGAGGTTTGCATAGGTGAGTTTTCTCTGTAGATGTGCTCATTAAAACCACCAAGTCTTGAGTAAGATCATTGGCAACAGAAGGATAGTCTCAAGGGTCTAGTTAAATAAATAAATAAATAAACACCTGAGGAAATCCAGATTTAGTGGTTCAGAAGAGGAAACTGGAGTAACCAAATACAAATTAGAAACAATGAAGAGGGAAAAAAATGAGAGAGAAATTATAATAAAAATAAGTTGCTGTTTAGTAATAGTTAAAATTAGTTAAAAGGTGTTTATTATAATGTACACATTTCCATGTTGTTGGAGAAGAAGAAAAAGAGTGATAAATTAGGAAGAAGAACGTGTTCTTTTTTATTTTCACTTTTTGCACAGGGTATGCCAACCCAAGATAAGTTCCCTACAAAGAACACATTGAATTCTTGCTTTCCTGTCAGAGGTAAGAAAATTAAGTGCAGTGAAGGGAACTATCAGATTTGGAATTATGAAGCCTGATCGAAGGTTTTAGATGAATTTTGTAAGAGAAATATGAATATTTTCTCACTATAAAATAGCCAAACAATCCAGAAATAAAAACGAGTGAACTATTAAGATCTTCTTGATACTTCATTACACCACTGAATTTAAGCTCTCACTGATGGATCCAGTAGTCCAAAAATGTGGTATGGTACACAAATATAAATGGATGAATGATATAGAACCCAGCAATAGGCACACACATATACAGCAATTTTTATGGAAAGTACTATTTGCAAGAAATGGTAATAGAAAAAAAATCTGTAGAGAATAATACAAAGAATTTTGACACCATCACAACAACAAAAAAAATTAATTTTAGGTGTATCAGATACCTACATATTCTATCCAAACAATAGTTTAACAAAAACAAATACATTTATTACCTGGGAATAGGCAGTTTTGTTAAGCAGAAATAAATAAATAAATAAATAGCATGAGCCACAGAGAAAAATAAGTGATAAACAGGATTTCATTAATATTAGAAAATTCTATTCATTAGGAGTTTATTTTAAGGGCCAGTAAGTGGCATGGTGGTTAAGGCTCTGGACTCCCATATGGCCGACAGCAGTTTGAGTCCCAGACGTGGCATCTTGAAAATTACGCCCAGCATGTGTGTGTGGGGCACACACAAAACCCTGAGAAGAAATAGAGGAGAAAAGATTGTGACCTGACTGTCCCCCGTAGGGAGTGATTTCTTACTTACCCTCTCACCATCTCTGTCTCTTTGGCAAGCTCACGCACCCTAGGGTAAAAACTCTTAAAAAAAGAAAAATGGTTATTTTAAAAGTGCATGTATTAGTTACATTGTTTGAAAAGATTTAGTTATATGTATTCACAAAAAGACTTATTTCCAGAGTCTATGTGTATATGAGTATTTTTTTTAGTTGCAGAAATGTGGGGTTTTTTATGTGTTTAAGTATGCATATAGAAAACATACAGAAATATTTTACTTCTATAAAAAAGTAAGAAAGAGTAAAGATCAGATAAGAAGTTGATAAAAGGTTAAATACAATGAGATATCTTGCATGGGATCCCAGAGCAAATAAAGAACATTAGTGGAAAAACAAAAGAAATCAGAATGAAGTGTGGGGTTTAGTTAATAATAATGAATCCACAATGGTTTCTTAGTTTTTACAATTGTAATATGATACTATAGAATACAAAAATGGGGAGAAACTGAGTGAAAGTTTAATTTTGTATTATTTTGCCATATCTGCAAATTTAAATTTATTCAAGAAATATCAGATTATTTAAAATCTGGTGAAGTACTGCAGCAATCTCTTCTAAAAACATCATCCTATTAGCCAACAACTAATATGAAAAGATGTGTATCATTATTCTCTAGGAAGATGCAAACTCACTTCAGAATACACACCTATAAGACCACCACAATGGCTAAAATGAAGTAAATAATGACAGAAAACAGAAATTTTAATAAAATGGAGAGCAGGAGCAATTTTCATACATTTCTGTAAACAGTATCAATTCTTTCAATCACCTTGGAACTATTTCTGGTAGAATTTACTACTGTTATGCATACATCTATTTTCTAGTCTATCAACTTCATTTCTAGTTACTTATCCTACAGAGAGGAATGTACATGACCACCCTAAAGACATGTTAAGAATGATCATAGAATAAGCAGCAAGAACAAATTTGTGTTTTAGAAATAGCAATCTTGAAATGTCTATTATAAGGAGAATAGAACATTACCCTGCCAGTCACAAAATAAGACATATTTATGTGTGAAAAGACTATATGACAATGATGTTACATTCCCCAAGTGTATGTGACTCTAGTCAAAATTCTAGTAGGGTTTGGGGCCCACACGTGGAGTGGTGGTGAAAGCACTAGATCCCACATGGTTGACTCTGCAATTCAAGTACTAGACCCAGTGCCTTGAAAAACACACCAGGCAAGTGTGCATACATGCCCAAAATCCCAGGAGGAGAATGGAAGAGAAGGGTTTGCAGTGTGGCCATCCCTCCAGGGAGGGATTTCTCACTTTCTCTTTCTCTCTCCCTCTGTCTCTCTTAGGTAAGTGTGCATGCCCTATGACGAAAATCTAAAAAAAATTTTTTAATTCTAGCAGGTTTATTTCTTGGTGGACTAGACACAATGTCTCTAAAACACATTTGGGAGGTACATTTTCAAGAATATCCAAGAACTTAGTAAAAATGGGTTATTTTCTTTTCTTCCTCTCATCCACACAAGGAGTCTTCAAAAAGTTCATAGTGAATGCAATTTCTTTTTTAAATGCATGAATTTCAAAAAACTTTGCAGCGGGACCAGCAGTTAGCATAATGGCTATGACACTGGACTCCCACGTAGTTGACCGCGGTTCAAGTCCTGGACCCGGCAGCTTAAACTTGGGCGCGTGTGGGTGCGTGCCCAAGATCCCAAGAGGAGAATGGAGGAGAAGGGATTGCGGCATGGCCATACTCCCGGGGGGTGATTTCTCGCTTTCTATCTCTCTGTCTCTCTCTGTCTTTCTGGTGAGCACACACACCCTATAGCGAACATCTCTCAAAAAAAAAAAAAAAAAACTTTGCAGCAAAATGAACTTTTTATATTCTGCAAATAATTTTTAAGTCACCCTGCATTTACTGACTACCCATAATGTGGCAAAAATATTGCTGTTAATTGTGATTTCAAGGTCAAAGTCAGTCTTTTTTTTTTTGTAACACGTACAGCCTACTTGCACAGAAAGCAGTATTTTGAAAAGATTAAAAGCATTGGTTTTAGAAAAAGCAAAAGCTAGTGACGAAGAAAATCAAAGACGCTGGCTGAGAACAGTGAAATGTACTATGCAAGACATTTGTTGTATGGTTCTAAGATAAATTGAAGGGAACAATAAATTGAAGGGAACATTTGTGTCCCAAGATAAGAGAAAATGCAGAGAAAACACCTCAACACAAGCTTGGAGTTAATCCAATATGTGCCCTATTGCAACATAGTTAGTATCTAGCTTGTATCTTTAGCAAATGAATCATCTCTTCGAAGTCTCAGCATTTTTCCCTGTTATACAAGAATGAATATATTCTTCATAAGCTTGTTGTGAGAAATAAATGTGTTGAGGAGCACAAACTACATAGCCAGGGGCTGACAGAGGATGAATGAATGAATACATTCCTGGTAAGTTGATATGGAACAAAAGATGAAAATAGGAAAACAATGTAAATGATAAAATCTCTACAAATTTAAAGTAAATGGGGAGGAGGGGGTGCAGGACTAGTTCATTCTGAAGCTTATTTACTCAGTGAAGAAAAAGTGAAGCTTTCTACTCCAAGTCATGTGGGTGAGAAGGGGCCAGCTGAAAAAAAAAGAGTAGATAAAAAAAATGGTATGGGATAGGTGGCATAAATATAAACATCACATTAACTATTTCCTTAGAAATCTAAAAGACAGGTAAATAGTGATGATAGCAAGAGAGCAGAGACCATGTTATAGTTTTTTTTTTCTTTTTTTTTTTTTCTCAACAACCAAGGTATGGAACAGGAAAATGAAGCTGAATTTATCCCAACTTGGAAGAAAGAGGGATGCATGGAAAGTAAGACATCAAGGGAGAATGGACATGTCAAGGGGCTAAATAAAAATGTTGACCATGGAATTCAGTCTGGTACAGAAATACAAAACAACAAAAAGGCTACTAATTACTCCTGGAGTGTGTACAGACTGTGACATAGAATTTTTCCAGAGAATTGCCAATTTGCAAGCTTGCATATGTTGAGGGGTAATAGAGGGCAGCAAGCATAGACACTGGGAGGCTGGGACATTGGGGTTTCCCAGGCTAGTAGAAAAAAAAATTATATTGTCAAAAAATAAAACAGGTAAGACTTCTAAGAAGTAGCAGTAGTGGAGTCTATGAAGACTGGAAACAGCCTTGAATTCAAGTGAGAAAATTTACCAAATGATCTGAAACGTAGAAGGTAACTAATATGCTTTGCAAATACCAGATATTTTGGATGCAAAACTTCTTGTTCTCATAATCCATGGCCAGAAATGATAAGTACATAACCTCCACGTCTGTTCCTGCTTGATAAAGCATGAAACATCAGAGGGGGTGGTTCAAAGACAGAGATCAAACTCAAAAATAGCCAGTAGAATAAATTGATGCCAGCAAGTGGTCACTTAACTAAGCAGAATCTACCTCCTCTGCTCCCATGTCCTTGGCCATAGACAACAGAACAGTAGCTCTCCTCAACACTTGCTGTGACCTAAAGGTGAGGTGACTGAAGGAGGTTCATATTCAGCCACCTCATTCAGGTAACCTGTCTTCACCTCCTCAACCCTTAGTCTAAGTCATTGGTAAGATCTTTTTAGCTTTTCTGTCAGTGGGATTCCCCCCTCTTCATATATATATATAGTTTTCCTCCAACATCCAACTTTACTCTGCACATAAAGGAAAAAAACCACTCAATATAGTTCTTCCTCATTTTCTGTACACTCACTAGCAACAAGTTTGAGAAAAAACAGAGTGAATAGAGCAGGGCATGAGGAAGTTGAGGAAATTAAAATATCCCCTTTCTGGGCCTAAATATTTCCATCTTTACAAAGACAGGCTGGCTAAATTGTTGACTTAATACATTTAACTCTTTACTTATGTTAACAACAGTCAACCTTCTCAATTATCCTATGAAGTTCACAGTTTTTCTAAGGTTCTCTCTTCTAAGAGACATTGAACCTGGAATCTGAACCCTGACATCTCACCCATTTCAATAAACCAGTTCAAGGATGTGTGTGTGTGTGTGTGTGTGTGTGTGTGTGTGTGTGTGTGTGTATGGATATATCCTCCCTCAGGGAAGGTACAGTTAATTTTTATTACCCAGGATCAATAGTTCTATTTTCAATCTATTCTTTGCATCTGAGTCCACATAAATGGGCTAGAAAATGAATGGGAAAAACCAGTCCATCTTATTGTATTTGAGTAATTTGTATTTGAGTGCTATGTCCCTAATTATGGGGGACAGTCCTCAGTTCACATGCGTTATCTCAGAATGCTTATGTATTATTACATGTCCAACTTCACCTACAGGGATATCTCAGTTTAGGAAATAAATTGCATGGCTAATCTACTTACAAATATCATGCCTTGAAGTCAACCCTGGTGAGTAGTGAGCCTAATTTCTTTTCAGGCCAGGATTGTGATTGTAAGCTGGATGGTGATAGAAAAAATGAAAAGATATTTTTTATGGTTTTTCTCTCCTTCCTTGGAGCAGAAGGGCTCTTTCAAGCCCAAACCCCTGGAGACTAGCCAGGGTGAGACTACCATGGCAAGTGTATGGGAATGGCACCACTTTGGAGTATTAGTTTCTCTCCTGTTTGTAAAGCCAGGTGTGCAAGAGATGAGAAATAAAGTGTCCTCGGTTTTTTCACAGGTCTCACCAAAGAAGGATATTGGATGAGATCAAATGGCTGCCTTTGCCCACAAGATCATGTTTTTCCTAGCGCTCTCTACTTTGGGACATAATGTTTTTTCAGGTGAGCAATCATGAGACTTGGGGAGATAAACATCTGATTTCTTAATGTTATATGAAAAGAGAAAGTCATTTTTCATTTGGGATGGGCAATGTTTTGCTAAAATGTAGGACTTGGCTTGATAATCAAAATTATGAATTATTTGGTTATCAGGAAAGTCATGGTGTATTTTTCTATGTTTTTCTATGCAAAAATGCATTATGACTTTCTTGATGACCCATAGTAAAATATATATGTTCCTTAATGGAAAACTTAAACTTGTTTTCTTTTTTTTTCTAAGAACCAGTTTTATTTTATTTGCACTTAACATGATTATACACATTTATGTGTCTAACAGGATCTGCATTGTTACATTAAAAATACAGTGCAATAGCATTCGACATGAGGTACTTCATGGTTATATTGTTTTCCTTCATAAATATTGCTGTAAGCTACTAAATTCAAGCATGCTGATGTGTAAGTGGCTACAATGTCTTGAATTAGCTGAGCTTATTTAAACAACTTAAAAAACAAAAAGACAGCTCAGTACAATGATTCTGTAGAAATTAGACCATTTACTTAAATACTATTTTAAAATATGCTTAAAGAATGTTACATTAGAACCACTAGCCTAGATCTCATTTATCCAACCCAGCATGAACAATAGCAAAGACTGACAGATACATGGGGAAAAGCATCTATAGCATATTCTGATTAATAAAAAATTAAACTTGTTTTCTACAACTTGTATTTTCATTCTCATTTTTATTTTGTTGACTCAAAATAAAACCTCTGAAAGAAGAGAAAAATGTAACATTTTCTTGTAAACAATACATTGTATAGTTATGATATTTTCCCCTAGGAAAATGATGCATTTTTCATTTGAGTTTCAAAGTTTCCTTAAAATACTGGGTCATTGGAAAAGTCATGACATAATTTTTTTGTTTTTCTATGCAAAAGATGTGTCATGACTTTCGACGACCCAATTGGATGATGTAAAATAGTCCAATGAAGAACAAAAGATGTGGTGTGGACAAAATTGGTTGACATGTGTGTCTTCATAGTTGGGTAACAAAAACCAGTGATCTGACATAAAGACAAAACCCATGTTATCTGCTGTTATAGACCAAATAATGACCCTCTCCCCACACAATATCCAAATATATCCAAATCCTAATCACCAGAGGCTCTGAATATATTACATACCACAGCAAAAGACACTTTGCAGACATAGTTAAGATCGGCAGATTTTTCTGTATTCTTCTGGTGGAATAATACAATTACAAAACTCCTTATAAAGAGGGAGGCAGGAGAGCCAAAGACAGAGATATCACAATGGAAGCAGTGGTTCAAATAATGCCAGAAATGGGCCTGAACTGGAGAATTCAGGCTGTCTATAAAAGCTAAAAGAGAGGAGGAAATTCTTCCCTAGAAATTTCAGAAGGAACATAGCTCTGATGACACCTTGATTTTAAGACTTCTTACCTTCAGAATTGTAAGATGCTACATTTGTGTCACTAGAAGTCACTACGTTCATGATAACTTGTTACTGCAACAGTAAACTAGTGTACCTAAAAATAGGCAAACTGCTTTACAAACCAGTAAAGCAGATGCAACCACGTATCTCTTACAAGTGCATTCTCAGATCCTTCTTAAATAAATGATATATATAGTAAGTGCTCATTAAATTAAGGTTAAAATGTAGTTACCATCAATTACTTATCTAGTACATGAAGGTCCTCTACATTTGCCTTATGATTTTAAATAAGCCTCAGCTGGATTGAACAGGGTTAATCATAATGTGGCTCAGCAAATATCATTGCAGCCAATCAATCAGCACCATGAACATATTATTCCTGCAAAAAGGTAGACAACTGACAAAAATTCAAATCCATAACTCAGCCCTCCACTCATCCCATTCCTTTGTCTACCTTTCTCTAAGATAAACATCATTCTAAATTTCATGTCCATTCTTTTCCTGCTTTTATGTTGAATACACTTTTCTTATGTATACTTCAAGGAAAAGCATATTTTTATCATTTTTAAAAATTCTATATAAAGTCATTTACTTTGTCTTCTGGGACTGCTTCTCTAATATTATATAGAGAGAATATTATTATCTATTGAAATTTACTTTTTCCTCAGTATCATATGACTTAAATTGATACATATTTTATGTGATCTGTAATTCATTTAATTTCATTAATGAACAATATCCTAATATGTGAAAATACCCTAGTTTCTTTAAGGTCTATCTCTTATTGATGGACATTTGTCTTGTTTACAAATTTATGATGTTAGATACACAGCCAATAGAAATATCATTCTCGGGACCAGCAGTTAGTGTAATGGCTATGTCGCTGGACTCCTATGTAGTCGACCACAGTTCGAGTCCCGGACCCGGTGGCTTAAAACTCATGCTGGGTGCGTGTGCGTGCATGCCCAAGATCCCGAGAGGAGAATGGAGGAGAAGGGATTGTGGCGTGGCCATCCCCCCTGGGGGATGATTTCTCGCTTTCTGTCTCTCTGTCTCTCTCTGTCTAGTGAGCGCCCACGCCCTATGGCAAAAACCTCTCAAAAAAAAAAAAAAGAAATATCATTCTGCATGCTTCTAATGCACATAAACGACAGTTTTACTTGGTGCATATCTAAGAATATATATGCTATACCACAAGGTGTATGAATTTTCAATATAGGGCAATGCCAGATGGTTTTCCAAAGTTGTTGCATAAATTAATCATTTCATTAGAAAAGTATAGGATATCTGTCCAACTGTGTGTTCTCTCAGACTAAAAATAAAGCAGAAGGTTTCACAGAGGATATAAAAAAAGTTTACTATCAGTGTAACTTATGGACCAGGAGATATATTTAGTGGATATTGATTCTCATTGCACAGCTACAGGTTCCACTTTTGGCTTTCCCAGTGATCTGAGATCGTATGTAAAGAGGTTAAACAATAGGGGTAATCAGGACGAGCAGGTGGCATAATGGTTATGTCGCTGGACTCCCACGTAGTTGACCACGGTTCAAGTCCCTCAACCAGCGGCTTAAACTCATGCTGGGCACATGTGTGTGCATGCCCAAGATCCTGAGAGGAGAATGGAGGAGAAGGGATTGTGGCATGGCCATTCCCCTGGGGGGGGTGATTTCTTACTTTCTTTTTCTCTGTCTTTCTCTGTATTTCTGTTGAGCACATGTTCCCTATAGCAAAAATCTCTCTTAAAAAAAAATTAAAAAGGAAGAAGAAAGAAGAAAGAAAGAAAAAGAAAAAAGAAAGGAAGAAAGAAAAGAGACAATCATCTTCGGAGAAAGATGTGAATGTTCAGGGTTTAGCAAATATTCTCAGTTAAGAGGTCTGAATGCCCTGATTACTCAAACAGACTAAAATAACTGAAATGCAGTGGAAGAGTGGAGCACATAGAGAACATCAGACTGTTTCACTTACTTGTACACCCCACCCTGACGTCTTTGCAGGCCATGACTCATACAACCCTCTTCCCTGAATTTCCTCCGGCCAAATAGCAGCAGGTGGCTTGTAGTCATACTTCACAGCAACAATACACTGCAACAAGCACACGGAATTTCTACTAGACAGAAAACAATGCTAATATCCAAGTTTCTGGGAAGATACATTACTCACAGAGATTAGAGAGTGAGGTGTCTAACACTGTAAGCCTCAGAGAGCCTAGCTAGTCAGAATGAACCCCTATTTCCTGTTCAGTTCAATTATATGCAGTGACTATTCATAGCATGTTTTCAGAGCTGGGTATTAACAACAGTTCCACATACCCAGCAGTCAGAGAGGTTTATGGATGTTAGCTGCACAAGATAGAAATAATATTGGCTGTCACTGGCGTCAGGAACTTCAAAGGGAAAAGACTGTAGATAAGATGAACTAGTCACAAGGAGAGACAAAACTTTACTAACAAACAGGACAATTGCTATTAGACCCCATAGGCCAGAAGTCTCCCTGGATAGGTGGTCTTTCCAAGGGGCCAATATTATACATGTTGCCCATGCAACAGGGTTATTTGTACTGTAATCAAGATTGCAAATGACCATGTTAACAATATTACTCTATAACTTATCAGCAAGTAGCTTCTCATTTCTTTGTCAACTAAGCATACTTTTACTTTTTTTGTTTCCTTCCCCTTTCCCCTATCTCCCTTACATATTAAACTTTTTTCCTGCATTTTATTAAATCACAAAATACCTTAAACTAAAAATATGGACAAAGCTAAAATCTAGTTACAAATGCACTGTAATTTTCTTCTGAAACATTCTTTTTAAATTAATTAATTCACATTCATTCCCTGAGTATCATCACAGAATGCAAAATGTGATTTCCCATCCAGAATATACTGCATAGTGGTTTAATCATACATGTTATTGTCAATAATTTTCCATTTCTAATTTCAAAATTATATTTATATATATATATATATATATATATATATATATATATATATATATATATATATATATATATATATATATATATATATATATATATATATATATATATATATATATATATATATATATATATATATACACACACACACACACACACACACACACACACGTATATATATATTTTTTTACTACTCTGCCGTATTTCCCACCCTTGTCCCACACTATCTCAGGTGTCTGCAGTTGTTTTCCATTCCTTTCCCCCCCACATTTTACTGATTCATAAAATGTCTTAAATAATCTAACTACTTTCAACAGCAAGTTCAGCTGATATATACATATCTGTGAATACATGTCTGACTTTAGGCATAAAACTCTGAGTAAAATGAATGTACTATAAGGTAGTACCTAGCTGATGCTATATAGCTAACTACGGTCATTTTAATATACTTTTTAACTTCAAGAAACGCCATTTTAGCTTTAATAAATCGAAGAAATGATAAGGAACTTTGCTTAAAACTTAAAACCAGGGGACCAACAGTTGACATAATGGCTGTGGTGCTAGACTCCCATGTAGTTGACTGAAGTTCGAGTCCTGGACCCAGTGGCTCAAACTCATACCAGGTGTGTGTGTGTGTGTGGGCCCAGGATCCCGAGAGGAGAAGGGAGGAGAAGGGATTGCGGTGTGGCCATCCCTTCTGGGTAGGTGATTTCTTGCTTTCTATCTCTCTGTCTCTCTATGTCTTTCTGGCGAGTGTACATGCCCTGTAGCAAAAACCTCTCCAAAAATAAATAAATAAATAAACAAACAAACTTAAAGCCAGGAAACAAGTTAGGATTCTGTTCAAATAGTAGGTACATAAACCCATCAGCAACTCAAGACAGGACAAAAATCCTTAAAATTGGAAAACAAGCCTAGAAGAAAATCAGAATGTTTTAGTCAAAAGTCATAAAATTCTTTTTCACTAGTTCAGTCTCATGTACTTTGTATCTACTGTTGTGGTTCGATCTTCCCGATTAAATTCTGGGATTTAATTTCGACTCCAGACTTGTCCCTATGATTAAGTTGGCCATTTTCTTAGGTTTTGAACTCTTATTTCTGTGTGTCTATATTTAATCTTCCTGGTATAGCACTCCCTTGAGAACTTCTTGGAGATCTGGTCTGGTGTTGGTAAATTCTTTCAGGTTTTGTTTATCTGAGAATGTTTTTGTCTTTTCTTCCCATATGAAGGATAATCTTGCCAAATACAATATTCTTCGTTGAAACTGCTTTTTCCTTAACACTTGGAATATATTTTCCCATTCTTTCTTCTCTCACATTGTTTCCGATGAGAGGTTTGCTGTTAGCCTGATGGGATATCCTTTGTAGGTAACTTGATGTTTCTCTCTTAACAATTTCTCTCTTAGTATCTTGTCTTTGTCTTTGGTTTTGATCAATCTGGCTATAATGTGTCTTGGAGAAGATCTTCTTGGGTTTATTCTATTTGGGATCCTTTGTATTTCTTGGGACTGGATCTATGAATGCCTCTCTAGGTTTGGAAAGTTTTCTTCCAGGATTTCACAGAATAGATTATCAATGCCCTTATGAGTCTCTTCACCTTCTGGGATACCAATTAGCTGGATCTTATTCAAGAAATATTTGCCTACTCCAATATCTTTAAGTATTTTTCCTGTGTTTTCCTATAATAGTTTTGGTTTGAGGCTTTATTTTAAGACTTTTATCCATTTTGAGTTAATTTTGTAAATGGTGAGAGATGGGAGTCTAGTTTCATTTTTCTGCAAGTGTATATCCAATTTTACCAGCACCATTTGTTGAAAGACTGACTTTTTCTAATGCATTATCTTGTGTCCCTTGTCAAACATCAATTGACTCTATGTTGGATTTATTTCTGGGTTCTCTACTGTGTTCTGTTGGTCAGTATGTCTCCTTTTTGTGCCAGTACTTGCTGTTTTGACTATTATGCCTTCATAATATATTTTAAAGTCAGATAATGAAATGCCTCCAACTTTATTCTTTTTGTAGTATTGTTTTGGCAATATGCAATCTTTTGTAATTCCAGAAAATTTTTATAATTGTTTTTTGTATTTATCAGAAGAAAGTTGCTGGAATTTTTATAGAAGTTGCATTGAATTTGTGGATCACTTTGGGCATAATCGACATTTTAACTCTGTTGATTCTTCCAACCATCTTTTTTATTCTCTAAAATGCTATGTATGTAATTTGCATAATCTATTTCTGGAAAGATTCATAGGCTTGTTTCTTGTGTGGGAAGATTATTAAGTCCCATTCATCGTTTCTCTTCTACCTTTTGGAAGTTTTTACTTTTGGAAAAGTCAGAATGTTCAGTGATATTTTAAATATTATCACCAGTGAGAGATAAGTTAAAGCAGAACTACCATAAGTCCTTTCTTTTTTAGTCTCCTACAGTCAGTTGGACATCCACTGCCCCAGGTGACACCCCCCTCTCACAAAACCAGTCCACAAAATCAGTCTACCCAAAACCGAGGAACTCCTTCAGTTTTCTTATCACCGTGCCCTCTTTAGTTCGACATCTTGGTGGGAACTAAGCTAATACTTTACTTGCTACATTATACTTAATTTTTACAACAATCTTTAAAAGGCTGACATTATCCCAATTGTAGTGAAGAAAATTTAAAGTCAATGAAAATCATAGCTACTGAAAATAGCATCGTTTGCAAGTTACACATAAAACAGTTTTTACTCTTTCCTTAATGGTGTGACAAATTTATAAATGAAGTAAGGACTGTGAAAATGAAGGAAAGAATAATTAATGGATAAAGCGGCTAACAAAGGGATAGCACACACAAATTTTGTCCCTATAAATTCTTTTGTGCAAGTGTATTATTAAATTACATTTTTTTATTCGAGCAGTAACTTCAGTGTGTGAAATAAAATCCTACGGAGAACTAGTTCTTTTAACTTATTTTGTATGTCCTTTTTTCCAACAGCTTTCAAATCCCATGACAAATCTAAATGGCCTCAGGTAAATTTAAATTTCTCAGTTCTGGATTCTCATTCTAATCTGATTGTTCTCTTAATATTAGAGATCTAAAAATTCATGAAAATAATGTAGAATGAAATGTATATCTGTGACCTGGGCATGAACCTTTACCAGACTTAGACTTAGATTTTCCCCCCATGTAGCACAAGCATTATAATATAATAATGTATTTTAGTAGAAGAACTATACATAGTCAAATATAATATATTGGAGATATATATATATATATATATATATATATATATATATATGAACAGTAAGTGAAATAACACTTGTCATTTGCTTAAAGTCACAAAGTTAAGCAGTGGTAGATCCAAGATTTATTTTTAGTCTCAATATGCAACCCTCATTTTTAACAAATATGCTTAAGCTCTCTACTTTAAATATTCACAAATACATAAATAGTCCAACTGACAAATTTCTTACAAGGTGTTAATGGGATTGGGACACCCGGTTAAATGAAAACTTTGCATTTGGAATTAAACAGAACTATTCTAATGGTTATGACTTTAAAAGATGATGGGATGAGTGACTGACTGAGGACACTACAGCCAGAAGAAAGGAGGAAAAAGTCTAGCCTGATGGAAGTCCAGGCCACAGAAAATCCTTCAGAAAGATCAATTGACTACTTGTATTTGATATTAGATATTTGTGCAGCTGAAGTAAAGGAATAGATAGGAGATCATCTATCATTTGTTATCCTGATGATATTTTATATTATTTGCAGCCCCCATGTAAAATGTATTACCCAGTATATCCTTATTACGAAGCAAATTGTCCGGATGTAACAGCATATGTTTGTGCTACAAATGGTCATACCTACCAGAATGAGTGTTTCTTTTGTGTTGATCACTGGTAAGTCCAAACAAAATGCCGTTTTTCCCCATGTTTCCTCACAGATATTTCAAATAACCTTAGCCAAGAATTATATTTTAATGATACAGGGACTTTTTTTTGGGGGGGGGGGTTTGCTGTAGGTCATGTGTGCTCACCAGAGAGAGAGAGACAGTGAGAGGGAAAGTGAGATATCAAGCCCCCCCCCAGGAGGGATGACCTTGCCACAATCCCTTCTCCTCCATTTTCCTCCCAGGATCTTGGGTATGCATGCATATATTCCTGGCCTGAGTTTCAAGCTACCAGGTCCAAGACTTGAACTGCAGTCAGCCACTTGGGAATCCAGCAACATAACCACTACGTCATCTGCTGGCCCTGATGCATGAGATTGTTTTATAATTGTCTCTAATTTTCACTAATGACTAAGGACAGACTACACATATCCTAAAAAGTCCCTTTTACAAATTTAGTTAACATTCATTGACATTTTTAAAAATAAAAAGGAAGAAAGAAAAGCTAACATGATATTTTGTCCAGAGGTCATATTTATAGGTGTCCATAGTTTATATTTAAGCAATAAATGGAAATTCATTTTTTAAAAAAATCACTCACATTTTCTTTCACAAGTACATTGATGCACCTATGACTAGTACGCATTAATGTTGTTTAATAGGTATTAGTAAATGTTCAGATGCAGAGACAGATACATAGACAATCACCTAAATACAAGCATACATATATGCATACTAAAAATCTTGTTATGTGGTTTTATATGGATAAAAATTGACATCAAACTTTAAATATATTTTTGCCCTTTAAGTAAGTTCAATAGGAAATTTTTATTAAAAATGGGTCATGTCCTTTGCCATATATTTCAACTTCATTTGAAATTATTTTTACAAATCAGTCTTATGTCTTGTCAATCTTTCACAACTGTAAAGTCTCTGTTGGGGGTACCATGACTACCCTCCAGTTTGATGATGCGCTGGAAAACTCATAAAGCTTAGAAATTCTGTTATATTCAGAGTAACTGTGCATTACAACGAGAGGATACACATTAAAATCAGCAAAGAGAAAAGGCACATAGAGTGGAGTCCAGGAAAAATTGAGGGCAAGTTCCAGCTGTCCTCTCTCCTAGTTAAGTCACATACACAATACTTAATTCTCCCAGCTGTAAAGGGTGACAGCATATATGAAGTATCACCAACCAAGGAAATTCTCTCAGCATTGATGTCTAGACTTTTTATTGAAGATCAGTCACGTAAGCATGGAATATCTGCATAGTGGACATTAACTTCTCAGTTCCAGCTTGCCCCTTCAAAGGTCAAACTGATACAGGTTGGGTTAGAATCCTAGGCAGATGGGAACAACATCCACCATACATGATTAGCATAGTATGGCAGCATTGGCAGGCAAAGTCTGGGTATATAAACATATTTTTACCAGACAAGATTTTCCAAAAGCTTATAGGTTATCTCCTAGGAGCCAGTTTGAACATCTTAAGCCTGCTG
>NW_006159703.1:4248717-4265260 GCF_000334495.1 Tupaia belangeri chinensis
ACCCAATCTTCACTGAAAATCTTTCTTTGAGAAGAATTCTTACAAGCTTTCAGCACCTTGTTCCCATTCCAGAAAGATTATTACTGATTACTGAAGGAGACAAGCTAGTCCAAAAAAAGAAGTGCATACTAATGTTCAGGGCAAGTCCTAGCTACTACTGTCTTTAAGAAAAATGAATGGGAATTTATGAATTATCGGTTTATGAAGAATTACTAAATTACACTATCATTTCTTCCAAATATAGTTACCACTAATTTCTCAGCAAGATGTTAATTAAACAAAAGACTTGAAAATATCCTTTTTAGTTCTTCCATGTAAGATACTTTCTACATTCTGTGGTATTCTTGTTGTTATCTTTTATTCTTGGTAGAAAATTCTGGTATTGCCCTGCTGAATGAACACGTATCAAGGTGGGAATGGGCTAGAGAATGAAAAACTTTATAGAACACTTTTTGAATGATCGAGACAGAAAAGGAATGTACAAACTGTAGTGGTGACAGACAGGAATGAAAAAAAAATTGGATATAAAGGGGAATTGTAAAAGCAGCTCCCTTTTCAGGACTTCATTTAGAAGACAAGGGAATGTACATTCAAAAGCACTATCCACCCTCCTTATACTAAACTCCTTGTTTTTTTCTTTTCACTTCAGGGAATTTGGTTCTTCCATCAAATTTGATAAATATGGAAAATGTGATTAATGGGTAACCAAGTATATATACCTGCTTTTTTTTACTACTTAATTCTTAAAATTATTTTTTTTTTTTGGAATTTGAGGATGCAAATTAAATAACAGGCTCTTATGCTGTACCCAACTATGGAACAAAATAGGAAACAAAGGAACTGAAGTAAGTGAGACCCAATATTACCTTCCTTACAAATAAAAATAATAACAAAAAAGCTAATTGGGATTCATTTCTGTGCACTGATTGTCAGCATCCATATTGGAGGTACGAGGTCTGCTCATCAAGTGGGCTTACTAACACTTCTCTGAATTACACTTAACCTAAGGTGCCAGCTTACCTGCAGGGACATACTCTGCCTTCCTGATCTTACTAAAGACATGGAACAATAAAAGAAACTATCCTCCCTATAAAGGGCAGACTCCAAAGGAAGGGATCATGGAGTTAGCTAGGCCCACCTATTTTTAAAAATCCCAAAGAGGTAAGTTCTACCTCCTGTGGTCATAGACATAAAATACCAGGCAGTGATGAGGAGCATTACACTAATGAGCACTTCCCACTGGAAGAAAGAAAGAACATTGTCAGAAGTAAGGAGGCCGGAATTCTGTCCTTAGTTTTGCCATTGACTGCCTGATTTTGAGTCACATTCACTATCAGTGTATTTGCCCATTGTAGCTCCAGAATGTTTTTAGTTCACCTTATTGTATTGTCTATGCAGAAAAATAACTCACCCACTTTGGCATTATGTACATTGAATACCCTGATGAAAACCACTACTGCTCTTCCATTTGTCAGGAAGTAAGATTGGTTTGGGTTTTTTGTTTGTTTCTCTTTGCCAGAAGGTGTGCACACACACAAGAGAGAGGGGGAGAAAAAGAGAGAAAGAGAACTCCCCATAGAGAATGGTTATACCAAAATCTTTTTTCCTCCCTTCTGCTCTCCTTTTGGGATTTGTGAGGGGATGGGAAGGAGAGAAGAGGAGAAGAGAAGAGAAAGAGAAGAGAAGAAAAGAAGAAGAGAAGAGAGGAGGAGATCAGAGGAGAGGAGAGGGGAGGGGAGGGGAGGGGAGGGGAGGAGAGGGAAAGGGAAGGGAAGAGAAGAGAAGAGAAGAGAAGAGAAAAGAAGAAGAAAAGAAGAGGGGAGAAGAGAGTAGGGGAGGGGAGGGGAGGAGAGGAGAGGAGAGGAGAAGAAAGAAGGAAAGGAAAGGAAAGAGAAAAGAATAGAAAGAAAAGAAAAAAATAAAATAAAATAAAAGAAGGATCTAGTAGAAAATGAATCCCTATATCTAGGATTTTTTATTTTACAAAGATCCTGTCCCAAAGTCTACCTGTATTGGAAACTGTAAGAAAATAGACTAAGTAATTCATTTTCAAGAATGGCTTAACAAAGAGTTGGCAGGTGGAGTGGTGGTTAAGGCATTGGACTCCCACATGGCCGACCAGGGTTCAAGTCCTAGACCTAGCAGCTTTCTCTCCCCTCTCTCTCTCTCCTTTTCTCTCTGTCTCTCTCTGGTCAAATTGAAGAATAATGATAATTAGTAAAATTAAATGACTAATGCTTAAGAAAAAATTATAGCTTAAAGCTGCCTAACCAGCTTACAGATGTGAAAACCTCAGAAAGTACACATTCCCAAAAAGTCCCTGAACAAATGAAACCCAGAAACCATCACCATTGAGAAATGACTTCCCAAGATGGTGACTGATAACCAGTCCTTTGTTCCTTTCTATTTCCTGGTTCTTCTTCCTCCTCAGGACATTTGGTAGGTCTTTTCTCATGCTTGTCTTGAGTCTACACCTTTCTACCAAATGAGAGGGAAGAGGACAACAAATGCCTAATCAGGGAATAACAAAACTTAGGTGACATCTAAGAAGATTGTACACCCCATAGTATTCAGTCATTGAGGAACTGGGGGAG
Organism: Tupaia belangeri chinensis; assembly: GCF_000334495.1. Classification (NCBI taxonomy): domain Eukaryota; kingdom Metazoa; phylum Chordata; class Mammalia; order Scandentia; family Tupaiidae; genus Tupaia; species Tupaia belangeri. The sequence continues at coordinate 4,251,312 of NW_006159703.1, forward strand.
AGACTTGTGCACTAGGGACAACTGCTTGTTGTATCCAGTTCGTGTCTGCCTGCCCATCAGACACCCAATCTTACAAGACCACCATTAATGTTTTGCTTCTCTATTCCTAATGTTTCTACGTCCATTCTTTGGCATTTGACAGGTGAGCACATTTCTCACAGAAAGCAAAGTACTTTTTCTGGTTACAGAGTGATAAAACAAAATTTTAGACTAAAATTTAACAGTTTGTTTGAACAAAGGGTGAACAATTGGAATTGGGCAATTTCTCAGAAAATGGTTTCCAAACAACTCCATACAGTCACATAGTCACAGGGTATGTAAGTTTGTGAAAAGAGAAAGTGGTGTGTGCAAGAAAGGCAGAGTGGTGTGAGCAAGAAAGGGAAAATGATGTGAGCAAGAAAAGGAGAGTGACATACAAAAACAAACATGAGGGAGTGAGGTAGAGAAATCACTGGATTGGTTACAGCTGGATGACAGACTGCAAGACTAGCCTAAAAGGTGGGGTTTCTGATCAACTGAAGTGAAGCTAGTGTGATTGTCTATAACTTAGCAACCAGCTCAGGGAGACTGCCTAACATGCATGGGGGGAGTGATTTCTCACTTTCTCTCTCTCTCTCTGTCAACTCCTGCAAGCACACATGCCCTATGACAAAAACCTAAACAAATCAATAAAGAAAAGAAAATTAAACTCACAGAAGATAAGAAAATATGTAATCTTGTAGTAATAATCTCTACCTGGAGTTGTCCAAAGTTCAAATATCGAGGGCAGAGTCCTTCTCAAGACCACTCTCATTTCTGACTCTAGCTGCAAGTTTAGAGGTTCCTATAACCATCCTCATATTCAGTAATTTGCTAGAAAGACACATAGAACTCAATGAAAGCTATAATACTTATGGTTACACTTTAGTACAGGACAAAGAAACAGATTAAATCAGTCAAAAGAAGACAGTCAGGGCAGGTTTAGGGTAAAGCTTATGGAGTCAGGACATGGTACTTTTTCTGTGGCATTAATATGTGACAATACACATGAATTAATGGCAACCAGAAAATTTCCCTAAGCCTTGGTCTTTAGAGTTTTTATTAGGACTTCATTTTATAAGCATTACTGATTAATATATTGTCTACATTGTTGAACTCAGTCTCTAGGTCAACTGGAGCTCCCACCCTAAATCACATGGTTATCTTTCTGGTGTAGCCAGCCCTTCCCTAAACTATCAGGTATGGCCAGTCCAACCCTGAGGTCTGGTGTAGCAAGATCATGCTCTAAACAAACAGTCCTATCAGGTGTGACATAAATTGCCTCCCAGAAGTCAAAGGCAAAGGTCAGACCATTTGGAGGGCAAAGCCAAATTCTATTTTGTTTGTTTCATTTTGATTTTAATAAGACAGGGGACTTTCCATGTCACAATTCTTCTGTGCTAGTCTCCCAGCTGAGACGATAGGAGTGTGCCACCATGCCCAGCCCTTTTTAAGGCAGCGACCCACTATGTTGCCCAGGCCAGCCTTGAGTTGATGATCTTTCCCTCCCCAAGTCACTGGGACTAAGGGCGCATGCCACTGTGCCTAACCTTTAGGTTGAACTGGGAATCAAACCCAGGCCTCCCATGTGGTCCCAGCCTGCACAGCACAACATTAAACAGCACACACTATTACACCTGGGCAAGGGCCAAATTTTTACTGCACAATCCCAAATTCTCTAAAGCTACCAAGTAGATTTGGGTTAATTTAGTATTTATGTCATTGGCTCTTCCTTCTTTCATTTTTTTATTTTTGTTTTGGGCTTTTATTTTTAATTTCCAAAATAACCTCATTTATTTCTCATGATTCTACATCTTTTAGGATATTTTTATTTTGCTCTTTGTTGTTTATCTCTTAGATAAAACTGGAACTGGAGTTTATGAGAACTTGCTTTTTAATTTAAAAAGACACCTCTTGCTTTTTAATTTAAAAAGACACCTCTATCAGGCCAGCAAGTGGCATAGTAGTTATGACTCTGGGCTCCCACATGGCCAACCATGGTTCAAGTTCTAGACTCAGTGGCTTAAAAATCATGCCAGGCATGTAAGCAAGCATGCCCAAAATCCCAGGAGGAAAATGGAGAAGAAGAGATTGTGGTGTGGCCATGCCTCCTGGGGGGACAATTTCTCATTTTCCCTCTGACTGTCTCTCTCCAGAGAGCTCACATGCCCTATGGCAAAAGCCAAAAAAAAAAAAAAAAAAGGTTAGTTTTTAAAAATAATTATTTAATTTTATTTATTATTATTATTTTTTTAGTTTGTCATTGGACACATGCATTCACCAGAGAGAGACAGAGAGGGAGAGAGAGGGAAAGTGATGAAAGCAAGTCATCAGGTCTGGGACTTGGTCCACAGTTGGCCATGTACGAGTCTAGTGCCCAACCACTACATCCACCTGTTGACCCAACTACAGTTAGATTTTAGTAATTTTTCTTTGATAATTCTCTTTATAATCTTTGCTATCAAAGATAAAACACTTAATATAAATGTATACATTTATAAAACTATTAGGGAACATCTACCTACCCATGTGAGATTAATGGATAAACAATAGTAAAGAAAAATTATAAGGGAAATTAACATATGTGTGTATTTGTGTGAAAAGAGAGATTAAAATCAGTCCCTTTGAAGAGATACAGGGCAGGGGCAGGGTGAGCCTTACTTTGTCCTCTTCTGTGGAGGACATCTTATAGCTATTTTAATGCTATGTGCTCTGAATTAAAAATATAAGACATTTTAGACACCTATTTACTTTTTCCTATTTTTATTTCAGACTCCAGACTGGTGACAGGGAAGGAACAACTGACAAGAAAACTTAAGGTCAGAAAAAGTGATAAGCTCTTACAAGAGCAAAACAAACACACTTAAGAAGATTCCAGGTATCATTGTCCTTTTTTTAAGAATTATTTTTGTTTAACTTTATTTACTTACTTATTTTAATTTGGCCAGAGAGGGACAGAGTGAGAGTGCAGAGAGAGAGAGAGAGAGAGAAAGTGAGAAAGCAAGCCACCAGGTTTGGGACTTGAATTATGGTTGGCCATGTTGGAGTCCAGGGTCCTTAGCCACCATGCCACCAACTGGCCCTAGTACCATTGTTTTATTGGAAGACAAAAATTAGCCCCAAATACCATATTTTGCAGAACTGTTCTGCTTCCCATTTACTAACACTTATTATGTACAGGGCTCTATTCTAAAGAAAAGAACTACACACAACCTTCTTTTTGGCATCTTAAAGTTTAGGTATATTTTGGGATTAAAGAGAAGTTCCTTTGAGATTCTAACATAGGGACAGAAAATTGTACATGTGCTCATATATACTTCAAAAGGTGTATAAAATTTAAGGGAGTTTGTAGATACTTTTGACTACATCTCAATTCTCATTAAGGAGCTTCGGTCTACATATAAGATTTCTGAAAATGTGTATTTATACATAAAATTTTGACCTATAATTTTACTACCATTGATGTATCCTAATACAATATTACTTGTACAAAAACATTGACCAAAAAAATTATATTTTACAAAAGTTTACAATGCTTTTTGAGAAGGTGGAGGAGATGGAAAAGCAGATGAAAGTGAATGCAGGACCAGCTTGTGGTGTGGTGGTTAAGGCAGCTGGATCCCACATGGCCAATATGCACTTCAAGTCCTGGACATAAGTAATAGCTTGAAAAATTCACTGGGCATATATGCATGCGTACCCAAAATTCTGAAAGAAGGGAGAAATGGAGAAGAGAGAATTGTGACCATTCACCATGGGGGATGGGGGTAGGTGCTTCTCTCTCTGTCTAGAATGGTAAGCACATGTACTCTCTGGCAAACTTTTAAAAATCGTTCGTAACCATTGCAGAGTGTATTACTACATCTGAGTAAGCTTTTTCTGAACCTTCTGACTTGTCTAACAATCCTCCATACATTCAGCCTTTCATCAAGGCTAATAACTCCTGATTTTGACCCACTGTTTGAACTTCGACCATAAGCACATCTAACACTTTCAACCGCATCAAAAATTTATTTTGTATTTCTCTAAAAATCGACTTAGGAACAGTTGTCAAAGATAAACAAAACTGGATAGTATTCAAGTGATAATGATAATTTATAGTAGTAATGCTATTGGTATAGGGAAAAAAAGCCCAGGAGAACTGAACTCAGCCTCGAAGGGTGCATAGGTGACTGGACATTTTGATGGGAGAAGGTCAGAATGGAGAGAATGGTGAAGACTGAGAAGTGAACATTTACAAAAAGCAGGAAGGGAGAGGAGGTAGAGTGTGCAATCAGACCATCTGAGTTTGTTCACTGGTCCTTATCCAGAAGAGAAATGAACTTCCTGTATCTTTATAATAAGAAGTAACTATTGTACCTAAGTTTAAGCAAGGTGCCCACTGAAGTTAGATCCCTATCCTCCTGTGGCTGCCAGGAGAAAGATCAAGAGTTAGTTCCCAAAAGGTTTGCCTTTCAGGGAGACAGTTCTCAGGTTCTTAAGGCAACATTTCAGAACTTACATCTCAAAGGGCAAAGAAAAGATATATAGTTGCAAGCTTTCTAAAGTAACTGCTTTAAAAGGAGGCTTAGCAATCTATCTGTGTTATCACCAGGTTTTGTCTGGGATGAACACTAAGTAGTCTTAACAGTGTTGAGTTTTCTCAGGCAGACATTTAAGGGGACCTGTGATCCTCCTAGGGGTGCAACATTGAGCTACTAGAAACTATATTAGGATTTGTGCAAATATTTTATTGTGTTAGGGAGGGGCTAGACAAAATCATTTGTGCTGAATCTGAGGTTGTTACAGGACAATACTGAGGCCTCATTGAGAAGAGGCTCAGAGGAGCCTAAGTAGAATTTGGTCAAGGGCAGAGTGCCACTATATTGAACATGAATTAGGCAAAGTCAGTTAAATCCAAGATGCATTGATTGAGCCTCTAACCTGGATACCATCACAGACTTTTAGTGTTGGCTGGGGACTTGGTAACCATTTAAACAATCTCTGACTTCTTCTATAATGTTCCTCATGGGCCAGCATCCACCAGGATGTCCCATAAAGTGGAAACTTACTTCATGATACAGCATGAACAGTGCTATCAAGATTTGATTGTTAGGAAACCCTACTTACCTTGGATCCAAACCTATATTTATGATGCTTTCAACCATCAGGGCCCTTTATGACAAAATAGGAAGGGTTTACTCTCTCCCAACTAGCAGCAAAAGAAATATATTTTTGTCATCTACTCATTGCACACTCAGATTTTTCTTCTTTGGGAAAAACATAATCTCAAGTTATTTCAATAATTTAAGTCTTGTTTTTCTTATTTCTTTCTATCCTGGGCCAGTTATGTAGTCTGGCTTTTTTCATTTAGGCAGTATCCATCTTAATAAAGTGTTTTTATTAGTCACTATATCTTCTTTCTATAGATTATGCGTGGGCACTTCTAGGATTGGTGTATCCCTCATATCGATGCAATGGTGGTAGCAGCTAAAAAGGAGAAGGCAGAGTTTCTCTCTCAGTTGTGAGAGGTATGTTTATCCTGTAACCTTTTCTGATAAAAAGAACTCTGCAAGAGGCCTCTGCACACTCAGAAAATAGAGTGATTTCAACTTAAAGACGATCTTAATCATAAGGGGGAAAAAAGTGGGAGAGAATTGTTAAACATTTCATACTTTCCTCTTTGTACTGAAGTTAAATCCAATCAACAATGATTAGATTATTTTGGGTTTCTGTGAGATAACATTTTCTTATTATGTTTAAATTTAACTGATGAAAGCAAATGATTTCTTCCAAATGCTTGATGAATTCTGTGTCACTCTACCATTTGGCTAATGATTCATTTAACAATTATTTATTGAGTAGTTCCTCCTCCATGCAATGTACTATTATAGATGCCAGGATAAGCAAGTTAAAAAAGACAGGCAAGGGCCAGCAGGTTAAGGTGCTGAACTCTCACATGACTGACTATGGTGTGAGTCCTAGACCTGGTGGCTTGAAGAATCACACCAGGCAGCTGTGCACACATACCCAAAATCCCAAGAGCAGAATGGAGGAGAAGGGATTGCAGTATGGCCATCCTTCAGGGAGGAGATTTCTCACTTTGCCTTTCTCTGTCTCTCATTGTCCCTCTCCAGTGAGTACATGCAACCTATGGCAACTAACTATTAATGAGAAAAAGACAGGCAAGATCCTGTTCTTATGGAACCTGCATTATAGTAGTAAGAGATAAATAATGTACAAATAAATGAATAAGCAATATCAAGAAGTCAGTATGCCAGTAATGAATGCTGTGATGAAAATAAATAAAAGTGTCATAGGATAACAAGCAAAGCATAAAATAGTAGTTTAATATAATAAATCAATGTTGAATGGATGGTAAAGACCATAAACTTCTAGACATAATCTCTGACTGAAATTACTGGAATGAAAACTTGTAATAGAAAATAATAAAAAGAGAAAATGTAGAGAAAGGCAATTTCAAAAAAAGAAAAATAGACCATAAACATACATACACACACACACACACACACACACACGGAAAAAAACTAGTAATATGAAAATTAAAAGTACACATCATAAAATATGATTCTTTATTGAAAACAATGTATATGATAACAGTCTTGACTTGATTATCCCACACTGCATGCATGCTCTGAAAAAACATATTGTATATCATAAAGATATACAACCTAATGTAGATAAGAAATTATAAAATAAAATAAATTAGGAGCTAGCAGGTGGCGTGGTGGTTAAGGTGCTACACTATCACATTGCAGACCGTGGTTCAAGTCTCAGACCCAGTGGTTTGAAACTCACACCAGGTATATGTGCGTGTGTGCCCAAAATTCTGAGAGGAAAATAGAGAAGGGATTGCAACACAGCCATCTGCACCTCCGGGAGTGATTTCTCACTTTTCCTCTCTGTCTCTCTCTGGCAAGTGCATACACTCTATGGCAAAAACCTAAAAATTTATTTATTTATTAAATTGAATTAATTATTTTTTTAACAAAAGAAAAAATGGGGGGCTGGCAGATGGCATAAAGGTGCTGGACTCCCACATAGCCAATCACAGTTCAAGTCCCAAACTTGGTGGCTTTCCTTCTCACTTTTCCTCTCTGTCTCTCTCTGGTCAAATTTAAAAATATAAATAAATAAATAAAGTTAAATAAAATAATTCTTTTAAAAGGATTATCAATAATATTCATTATTAATAATGAATATAATTATTGTTAGTGATGAATTATTGTGAATTTGTCTTTTTTAAAAATTTGACCAGTGAGAGACAGAGTGAGAGAGAAAGAGAAAGTGAGGAAGCAAGCCACCAGGTCCAGAACTCAAATTGCAGTCAGTCATGTGGGAGTCCAACACCCCTTAACCACCCCTTAACCACCACACCACCTGCTGGTTCCCTAGTTTTTTAAATTTTTTAAAGAATAATTTAATTTAATTTAATTATTTATTTTAATTTGAAAGTTAAATATAATTCTTTAAAAAGAACAATAAAAGAAAAGATGGACACTCAGTCACAAGAAGAGAATTGAGAAGAAGGATTGTGATGTCATCCCTCTGGGAGGACGATTTTTCACTTCTCTCTCACTGTCTTTTTCTGGTTAGTGTACATGCCCTATGGCAAAAACCTTTAAAAAAAAAAAAAGAAAGAAGAAAAATAGATGAAAGATTTTTTCAATCCAATCTCACATAGAATTCAGTACAAAAGATGTAGCCTAGTGACAGATGATCTTCACATCCCGGAATGCCATGTATTTTCCCCCCCGGCTCAGCTCCCTCTGCTGCTCATTTAAAACTTCACCTGTCCTTCCTGACTGCTCTGACTCTGCCAGGCTTACTCCTATTATTTCATGTCCATGCCTTCACATTTGCTTGTTAGATTTAGATTTAAAGCAACATTCCAGAGTGATTACAAAGCATTGGCTCTTTACCTTAAGCAAGACACTTCTCTATGTCCCTATTGCTGGGACCAGCAGTTGATATAATGGCTATGTCGCTGGACTCCCATGTCGTCGGCATCGGTTTGAATCCCAGACCTGGTAGCTTAAACTCACACCAGGTGTGTGTGTGTATGTGTGTGCCCAAAATCCCAAGAGGTGAATGGAGAAGAAGGGATTGTGGTGTGTGGTTGCTTTCTGTCTTTCTGGCGAGTGCATGCGCCCTATAGCAAAAACCTCTCAAAAAAAAAAGAAAAAAGAAAAAAGAAAAAAAAAAATCCAAGTCCCTATTGCCTCAGCTAAATAACGAGGAGAATAACTGTATAATTTAATAAGAATGTTTTACATTTTAAATGAGATAATGCATATAGCAAGTGTAGCATGGTTCTAAGATATAGTAATTGCTTAATTTATCAATTTTATTATTATAACATTTCGTTCCTGTAGTTACTATTCTATACCCGGTTTACTGCCCTACCATGGTACTGGTTTCCCTATTAGCCTCCTACTGCACTGATCCAGGAACTCTTCATTCAGGCCCTGCTGCAGTTTAATTCCCTAACCTTCTCTAACTCTCTAAAGGGTTTTCTGAAGTGCCTTATAGCACCCCAAGTCTGCTAGGAGAGAAATCCCCAATATTCTCAAACTTTGATCTTATTTCATTTTTATGTTTTTCCGCATTAATCTTATCCTACCTTCCCCAAGATGGAACCATAATCATAGAGACCCTCTCTTCTAAGGCCTCAAGATCCACCCTTCCCCACTTCATCACTTGCAGGAATGTAAGGAAGGATGGAAAAACTGCTCTCACCCTGAAATAGTGAACTGTTTTTTTCTTCAAAGATTTCATCTCTCATCTTAAAAGCACTGCCATAATTTGCGACTCAGTTTCCATCTTGAAAATTTCCTCTGTATCACAGCTGCTAAAACCCCAAACAACCTCATACCTGACCCCCTGACCTCACTTTTCCTCAGCTTTTTGAGTCCAGAGACCTTTATCATCAACCATCTTTACCTCCTTTGTCTTCAGATTCACCCTGAAGAACATTATCTCAACCCCACCCCTGAGAAATTAATCTGGCACTTTGCCTGCTAGCCACAGCCTCCGTAAACAATTGTTCATATTCCCCACACCTACTAAGTACATATGTTGCTTAAGCCTTGACCTCTAAATACTCAACTGCTTGTCCCTTGCATAATCTATTAGGACCTTCTGGGACACTTAACCCTCTTCCAAGTCTTGCCACCTCCTAAGATAAATATGATTTCTATTATGAAGATGAGGTAGCTAAAGTATCCATCACCATGACGTAATTAAATGCACCATGTTTTAGAACAGACTTTTCTATAAATTAGTCCAATTATGCAAACTATGTTGTGGTGAACAATAGCTCCACTGGATAGGCTTAGGGGTGGTCTCTTTGCCATTTACCAACTTCAGGGGACAAGGTGAGATCAATTTTATCTCTTCATAACCTCTAAGGTTGGGTGAGGACACGTGATGGCCACGTGATAGTCACAGTGTTATCACTTCTGGGCTAGAATATTTAATTACTAAAAAGGGAAATCTCAAAAATGCATCCTATTAACATACACTTTGACAACAATATTCCAAATAATTACTACTTTGTCCCTTGGGCATCCAGAGTGAAGGACACACAGTATCCTTAGCCATGTATTTAATTTGAGGAAGAAATATACTAACTTGCTTTGTCTTAATTCACAGAAATCTTAGGGTTATACGTTACCACAGCATAACTAAGCCTTCTTGATTGATATAGGCTCACAGCATATAAATGACTAATCCAAGATCACACAAGTAAAAAATGTCAAAAGTGAATGCTTCCCCAAGCTCCATAAATGCTAAGATTGTTGTTCCTTCTATTAAATCCCAGCTTACTTAATAGGTTCATTGTCTCAGAAAGAAAATACCATTTCCCCAGAAACCAAACTGTAAACACACATAAAATCTGTCTAATCTGGGTTTAATATTTCCCATTTTAGTAAATAAATAAAACTGATCATTTCCTTTAGGAACTGTAAAATTCCTATTTATTTCAAAATAAAGTCAAGCAACCTAGACTTAAACTCTTTTACTATGCTCAGTTTAGAATTCTAAGTCTCCCCCATGAGATGGGCTGTTATTATTATTAAAATAATTCTTTCCTCAAATAATCAATTTGTTGGTCAGATAGGAAGTAGCAATTAAAGGACAAGAACTGCAACACCACCCAAGGTGTGACATCATGCTTTGAGATTCTCTTGGAGCCAGAACTGACTCTGGATGACCTCACAGGAAAGGTGGAGAAATGAAGACTTGCCATATAAACGTCCCTAGGCAATGGCCATACAGCTGTGGTGACAACCTCTGAGCAGCTTGGCATTACACCATCTCCATGATGAAGGGCATCGGGGGTCTCCTTCTGCTCTGTGCATTGACCTACTTCTGCTGCAGAACAGGTGAGCTAAGGTGGACAGTCCCCATAGAGTCATTAAGCTTGTTTTCCCAAATAACTTCTCTGAGAGAAATGTCTGTGTGGATTTTGAGGGTACTGGCTTGTAAGAGAAATAGCTTAGGTCTGGGAAAGGAAAATCTTAAGTTCCAGCTGGAGTTTGAGGAATTTGGATCTAAATCTTCCTTTTCCAAAATGCTTATTTGCATCCACGGAACAAAAAAGATATGATATTATTTCTTTACAAATTTTCCATTTCATAAGGATACTGGAAGTTGTTGGCATTATTAGGTCCTATTTCTCAGTGCAAAGAGTCAGAAAAATCTGAATGTTGCCCAGATCAATCGAGGAGGATCAAAATAAAGCACAATTCTCCAAAGGACTGAATCAACAATCAGACTTTAGCAATATACAATGAAAAGTTACTTAGTTAAAAGAAAGTTTGTAACATCTTAAAGTCGCTTTCAGTATATTCTTTTATATTAATTAGGGTGGAAAGATGATCAAAGATAGTGCTTCAGGTTCTTAGGATTGAAATACTTATTTCTGCCTGATTTGAACCATTATTGGAGACACTATGTGCTCAAGAAAATGTCCCCTGGCCAATGAAGAGATGGAATTTGGATATTCTCATACCTGAACCAAGGGCTGACCTAACCTATTGGCCGTTCAACTTCCTCAGCAAATAGTTGGGATTTTGTGTAAAGATGAGGAATGTACTGAAACTCCTTGCCATGGGAAATCCAGAGTCTTCAAGTACAGGCAAAACTTACCCTAGTTAATGATATTTTTGAGGCTTTGTGTTATTTTTAATAATTCTATTTGTATTCTATTTCAGAAGCTGCCAGTCTAACTTCAAAAATGGTGAGTATGTTGGATAATATTTTCATTTCAATTTCTACTGATTCTTTAGTCAATAAATACTTACGAAATATGTAAGTAAGATCAATTCAGTAAGTTTAGAGAGACCAGAGGAGGAATAAACCAGAGATGCATAAATGAGCTCTGTTCTACAAAAGAAAAAAAATGACTTACCTATAAAGAACTAGATTCTTTTTAAAAAGATTAAGTTTTAAAGTTAAAAAGAGAGCTGACTTCCAGCTGAGAAGTGGGTGAAGTTTTCATGGAAGGAACAACTTGTGAGAGACAGACCAGCTCTGGATTCAATCCCAACTTTCTAAGCTTTAATTTCCCCACTTATAAATAGAAGTAATAGTAGAGCCAACCTTATTCAGTTGTTCTTAAGAGTAAAAGAAGAAAATTAATGTAAGATTTCAGTTAAGTGCCTGGCGTAGAAATGCTCAGCAATTGTGAACTAAGTGTAGTAGTCAAACCAAAAGAGATGCGAGTAGTATTCATATTTGCCATAATGATAATGTAAGTACTTATAAATATACCCACAGCAGCATCAGAATATCTGAGCCAAAACTTTCAGAATGGAATTTTTATAGCCTGCCCAATAAAGGCCAGGTTACCCTAGCTTGGATCCAGGAGAAAAGCAAGATATTCTCTTGTGTCTGACACAGTTGGACTGCAGCATTTACAAGAAGTACCCAGTGGTGGCCATTCCCTGCCCCATCATGTACCTACCTGTTTGTGGTTCTGACTACATCACCTATGGGAACGAATGCCACTTGTGTATTGAGAACCTGTGAGTATTTCATGGGAGAAAAAGGGGGTCTGGGGTCAGTCTGCTCACTACAAACTCATTTTTCCAGGAGTCTCCTTAACTCTTAATAAACTTCCCTGAATCTCATTCAGAAAGCAGGTGGGGAGAGAAAACAGACTGCTGCAAGGTCAGACCCAGCTAGGGTCACCTACCTTGCCAGTTTGGACTGGTCTCATCTACCACAAACTTCTAATTCCTGTCTTTCAATTCAGGGAATCTAAAACTGTGAGTTCTAAAACTCCTGTCCCTGGAACAAGTTACCAAATGGTTAAGGGGGCCATTTAGGGCAGGGAGTTGGTGAGTGGAATATCCATCCCCAATAACTTTTAACTATTTTAAATAGTCGCGTTCCACACAATATCTTGTTTGAGGAATGGTTTCTGAACCCTACACCAAGAAGGAATCAAGAACTACTACCCTACATGACTTGAAAGGTTTTTAACAACCTTAATGGAGTTTGATTCTTAGCCAAACTATGGCTAGAGGTCCTTTATTTTCAATTCCCAGGAGGTTTACTTACCACAGTAAACCAAGTTTATTTTGATCATTGTTAACTATCTTTTAGGCCACTGAATTTTGACATGTCTTAGAGTTTGTGTTTTTCATTTGTGATTATCTTGACAAGTCAGGATATCAAGTTGGGCCCTGAGCCCTGAAAGACATGTCTAAATATTCCAATACCTATCACGAAAATTTATTTCACAAAAGGGAAAATTCTCTAACATAGACACATCCTGGGCCATTGGCCTAGAAACTATTAAGTCATCGATAAAATCATGACATGTTTTTCTATGCAAAAATGCATCATGACTTTCCTGATGACCCAATAGCTTTGTTCAGGGGTATTGAAAGAGAAATGTGGTAGAAATATTCATTAATGCAGGATCCAACTTCATCACAGGTTTGGTTGATCAGGAATACTAAGGGACAGGCCACCTCAATTTCCTTTTGTTATTTTAATGCACTAGTGATCATCTGGACTGTGGAAGCATTGGAAGCAGTAGATAGAGTGAAAGTATCACTAGATAAGGGAAATTCTGTTCCTGCCTCTGTCGGAAACTGCCTGTGGCAAGCACACTTCTTTCTGAAACTCAGTTTCCTCATCTGAAAAATGAGGTTCTACCTCGCAGTCTTTATATCTTTCAGCTCTAATATTATATAAAATTTCCTCATGTGTTAATGAATTTTCTTAACTGTATCTTCTCTTAGGAAAAGTGAAGGAAAAGTTCAGTTACTTCATGAAGGAATGTGCTAACTTCTTACTGGACCTGGAGAGAGAGCAATGACATCCTCCTTCTCATCCTGACTGGCTTTCCTTCAAAAGGTGTATATGTCTTCGGAGGGAACAGAGCCAGATTCTGAGTCAATTCCATTGAGTAAAGAAAATTGTTATTCTATCCCTTCAAATTCATGCCTCACTGACAGATTGACTTCTTTTACACTTCAAGGAAATAACCTCTCCAGAAAGTATATTATTACTTCTGTTAATATTTTTTTGTAGACCAAGGTATAATATCTCAGTTTTAAAATAAAATAAAAATCATACAAATCTTGTTTTTGAACAGAGTCCCATGTGGTTCCTAAGAAACATGTGCATCCATACATAAACATATAATACATACATATGCATACATTTACATACATATAAATGCTGGTGAACATTTTACCCTTTTCTGGAGTATTTATTCATGAGAAACTAGTCTGTGGACCATCCTGGGTTTTTTTTAAATTATTTATTTTTATTAATTATTTTGCATTCATTCACTGAATATCATCACAGCATACAAGATGCAGTTTCCCATCCAGAATACACTGTATAGTGTTGGTCTCTTTTCCATAGTTCATTAAAAGGAACATTTTTACTCTAAGAAGTCATTCCTA
>NW_006159703.1:4265291-4276982 GCF_000334495.1 Tupaia belangeri chinensis
CATTCCTGCCCATTTCTTTTCATAAACATATCATAATTTCATATTGGCCTAGGACGATGATGGTCAAGTCACGGCTCCATGAAAAGACTATTCATTGCTGCAGAGGCCTGATTATTGAAACTCTCTACTTGTCTGGAGTTGAAAATTACATTCATGAGGGTGTCAATCACCAGAGATAGTAAGATCATAAAACAAAGAAATTCATCCTTCTCCCCACCCCCAATAACAGACTTTTAAATGTTTTAGTATAAGAGATGACAGGTTGGGTGGTAGCTGGGACAATAGATTCCCACATGGCCAACAGGGGTTTGAGTTCCAGACCTGGTGACTTGTATTCTCACTTTCTCTCTCTCAGTCTGTGTGTGTGTCTGTGTCTCTCTGGTCAAATGAAAATAATAATAATAATAAATAAGATTTAATAAATAATTGTAAAACAAAGTTTCAGTATGATTATTCTGTGCTATAGTTTGGATTATATCTCCTAAAATTCATGTCATGAGCCATTGTAATAAGATAAGAGGGTGAAAACTTGATCCAGTTATAGTATCACAGGGTGGGGCTTTAGGGAGGCGATTAAGATTAAGGTCATCAGAGCGCTGCACCCGAAGTTGATTATAAACCCTGGAAAGTTTATAAGGAGAGATGCACACAAAACACAGCCCACACTCTCCTGCTCTTCCACATTGTAATGCCGTCAGAAGATCCCCACCAGAAGAGGCCCTTGGACCTTGGACCTCCAAACCATGAGCTGAATAAACCTCTGTTTTTATAAATCACCCAGTTCCAGGTATTTTCTGTTATTAGCCATAAAGTGAACCAGAACATTCGGTCTCCATTAAAATTTATTTTCTCTAGGATTAAAAGATGTAGTTAATTCAATCATTTCTCAAGTTTTGTTTTCCTTATTTATTTCTTTAAGGGGTCATTTTGTCTGAATCTATAATCTATTACCATTAAGCATTGTCTATCTTTTCTTTTTTTTTTTTTTTGAGAGACAGATTTTTGCTATAGGGATAGGGAGCGTGTGCTCACCGCAGAGACAGAGAAATAGAAGGTGAGAAATCACCCCCGAGAGTCGATGGCCACACTACAGTCACATCTCTTTCATTCTCCTCTCAGGATCTGGGCACACACATGCATGTTCCTGGTTTTTAGTTTTAAGCCACCAGCTCCAGGCCTCAAACCATGGTTAACTATGTGGGAGTCCAGCAACATATCCATTATGTCACCCGCTGGTCTGGCATTGTCTATCTTAAAGTATGTTGGTATGTTTTCCCAAAATGGACAGATCATCCCAACTTTTGTCTGATATATGCAGAAAAATAAAAAACTATCACCTCCGTGCTAATCCTTTTTTTTTTCTATTAATGCAGCTTATAGCACCAAACCATACTTATAATATCAAAGACATCATTAGAGTAAAACCTGATGTATTGCAAATATCAGACTTGCTGTATAAGAATAATAAGAAACTAGTTAAAATAAAAGTGCTAAGATGCCATTCTACAGATTATCATTCAATAAAACTGAGAAAGGCCCTAAGCAATCTAAATTTTTATTGACATAAAATCAGAATTAGAAAAATTAGACATAGACATCTGATCCATCTCAATGCAATAGGGTCCATGTGAAAAGCAACATCACTACCTCATGAGATTAATGAGAAACATCTCTTGGGGAAGACCTGATCTGGCCCAACATGAAAAAAAGTGTGGCTATTCACCAGAGTCCGTGCTGGGTAGGAACTGAGCCCCGCCTCCACTTTCCTTGCACCATAACTGTCCCATAACATCCTGTTTAGCAGTCTCTAGGCAGATTCACATAACAAAAGCCTTTGTAGGAGAATTAGACTAGAATAATAACCATTCAAGACAGAACCCACCCATGAGAAAACAACCTTCTCAAAATAATTGTCACATCTTGCTTGAATGTCCCCTTATTCTTTTTTTTTTCCCCTTTGGTGAGGAGAATTATTTATTTAATCATATTTTTATTATTTTTTTATATTGCTATAAGGCACATGCACTAACTAGAGAGAGACACAGAAATAGAGAAGAAAAGTATCAGGTCTGGAATTTGAATTTCAGTCGGCCATGTGGGAGTCCAACGCTTTAACCACCCTGCCTGCTGGCCCCCTTGAGTCTCCTTATTCTAGCATTTTGGTTTTCCTACAGTGAGGAACTGCCTCACCATTCCTTTATGAGCATTCCATCTGTCATCCATGAAATCCAAGAGCATGCTTAGGAGAAAAACATAAAAGTGAGTACAAAATCATGTAACATTATGAGTTGGGAAATGGAAAGTAATTCTTAATGTTTGCTAAAATTTTAAAACTCTCACATGTGCAAATAATTTTAAAAAGCAAATTTTGGTCTTCACCTTTTTATTGTTTTCTTTTTTCCTAGATATTCTTGGTGATACTAAACACAAATTTAATTTGATTCTATTAATTATCTATCAAGTTTTGCAAAAGTTCTTTTGAAGTTACTGTGTCCATTTTGGTTTTAAATCATGTTTCCAAACAGAAATTTATCATTGATAAAAACATTTTTATGAGGATTTCCTAATTTTATTTTTTGAGATAGAAAGAAAAAGTGTTTTTTTCTTTTAAGAAATGGGGAAGTGAAGCTAGAAAGCAAAAGTGGAGGGGCGTGGTGGCGCGCCCCCCCCCCCCCCCCCTGAGCAAAGCAAAAGAGGAGAATCTTAGATTTAATCCTCTCAGTTCTAATTCTAAGTCCAATCTTCTTTTCATTGTGCCATCCTTATTCTATTGCCAGTATGTTGTTGTTGGTTTCAAAGGCAAGAAAAATATGGTATAATTAAAGCATCTTTGCTATGTCTAATATATGACCTCCATGAACAAAAGTAAATTTTAAAAAAAAGGAAAATTTGATGGCAAGCAGAAAGCATAGAGGTTAAGGATGCTGGGTTCCACATGACTGCCTGAATAGTTTGAGTCCAGAACCGAAGGTTTAAAAACAGGCTGGGTGCATGTACATACATACCCAAAATCCTAAGAGGAGAATAAAGAAGAACTTGTGGTGTAGACATCTCCATGGGGAGTGATTTCTCACTTTCCCTTCTTTTTATCTATATCTATAGATGCATATCTATATCTATGGATACATATATGGATATATATTTCATATTGAGCATTTTCACAAAGCTATTGTCCATTACTCAGAAACCCTAGTGATTTTTTTTTTTTTGGTTAAACTTTTAAAGAATCCAACAATTGCTAACATTTAATGCACACTGATTTTACACTAACATTTCTAAAATATGCTATAAAATATGTTTATTTCCTTTATTTCTCTGAAATTTGGAAAGGTAAGGGACTTACAGAAAACTACAAAGTTGGTTAGACTGCCTGCTTTTGCCATTTAACTTCATGATTCATGTGTTTAATCACTACAGTTTACAGTCTGTAGTGAGCGCTCTTTCTGATTACAGGTGAGCTGTAATAGATTTAATGACCATGACACAGGCATATCACAACACCGTTTGCCCCAGGTGTGGAACACATTAAAAAAAATAAAAAAGCAAAAAGCAAAAAACAACCCTGCCAACTATTCACAACGTCAAATAAAGATATCAGTGGAACCAATAATGCAAAATGTGAGCAAAATATGATCTCTGCTTTAAATTCTTTATTGTCAGAAATGATACAAAGTCACTCAACAACACCATTTTATGGATAGAAACACTCCAAACACTATAAATGTTCCTTGCTTTGTAGAAAATCAGGACAACAACCCAGGTCTGCTGACTCCCAATCCTAGGCCCAAATACTATTTTCGTAATTCCATCCACTACGTCTTCTGACCCATGGGAATCAAACTCCTTATACTATAATATGACCTAGTACATAACATGTATAAAACACCATATCATTCACAAAGTACTTTAAAATCTACTGTCTTATTTAATTCTTATAATAGCATCATGAGATATACATTACTTTTCAGATCAAGTAAAGGAAGTTTCTAAATGGAAACAATGGACAGAACCATAGAACCATAAGTGGTAGATGATTCTGGTGGTTCAAGGTACATTTGTTCTATATGCTTACATTAGGAAGCTTAGAAAACATGTAGCTTCTTTGGAGACATAGCAGGCTCAGTTCTTCAATCTGTTACCTACAACATAATTACTAGTATGTTGAAAATATTGGCCTTTATCTTTCAACATTTTCCAAAACTCACTACCAAAAGAAAGATCTCCAATCTTTCAGAAACTGAGATATAGATTTGACCTACACCATCGCATTCCCAAAACCTTTTAGTATTTATAAATGATGTTTAGAAATAGTTCTTGCTCTTCAAACTTTAGGATCAACTTATAAGCAAATTATATAAGCTATAGTAGATGGAACAGAACATGGATATTTTTAATGTATGAAATGTCAAAGTAAAAATAGAAGTGACAGATCTTTGGAGACAGAAGCTGATTAAGGGAAGTGTATCAAGGCAAATAAGAGACAGCATTATGCTGTCAAAAGATGATGATAGAGAAATAGTGATTAAATATGTTATTTAAAATTATAAAGGTAATAAGAGAAGATTTTAAAAGTCAGGGCATGTAGGGCAGGGTGGGGTGACCAGCTTCCCTTCTCTGCAAGAGGCTTAAAAATAAGTAATAATTAACAAGGCAGCAGAAGCAAAATGGAGTCAGTCAAGAAGTTGTCTTAGGTTAGAAATTAGATATGGCTCTGTAATGCTTGAGTTTAATAAAAATCTTCTCAGCCAGTCATATGGGAGAGAGATGGTGGTATCTTTTCTATCTTTATCTACACAGCCAGGTGCCTGTAAAGAGTCAGCCAGGTTATTATTAACTCCCATTAACTAAGCATTAGGCTCCATCAATTATGAGGGAGGCAAAGGCTAGGTTCCATAAGACTCACTGTGATGTAAGAGACGGAAGCTAAAGGCCAATTTTCCTAAAGTTTAGTCTATTTAGATGGACTTAAAGACTAAGCACAATATAGAGTCACTCTGGTTCTCTTATGACTCGTTACACTTACACAGCAAAAAAAGACTGCCATTATGTTGAAAGATTTCTGGGGAGTTAAAGTGATTTGGTATCCAGAATTTCTGGCTACTGGATTCTTTTTCCATGGGCAAAACTTAACCCTTGCATGCACAGCAACAGAGCCCAAACTCTGGGGCCAGTCTTCACCAGAAGCAGAAGAGGTTTAAAACTATTATAGTTCCACGAAGCCCAGTTCTCTGCTACCTGACAAAGAGTCACCTTTACTTCAGTCTTCCTCTGACTTATTGTAAAATCTTGAAATGTGTTTCTCTTTTGGGGCTTCATTTAGATAACTGACTTATTTCCTGGCATTGAGCATTACCTGTGAAGTAATAATTATAGAAATTCATTGTTTCAGAATAAGCTCCTACATTAGGTCCCAAGAGATCAGACAAAAATGAAGTTACTCATGTTAAAATGTCACATCAGGGTTGGCATTGGTACTGGACTGGTGATGCTAACTCGTGATGATTAAGGTGCTGGATTCCCACATGGCTGACTATGGTTCAAGACCTGGACCTGGCAACTTGCTTTGTCACTTTCTCTCTGTCTCCCTTTCTGTCTCTCTGGTCAAATTGAAAATAATTAAATAAATAAATTTTTAAAGAGTCACATCACCCAATTGAAACTTTAAGGGTGTTGATAGATCTACAAATAAATCCTTTCCCCCTCCTGCATATAAGAGATTCTAGTCTGAGTCAGCACTGTAAGAAAATCAAACAAGGGTACATCCTATGGCTTTCTTCAGAATGTACACCTGAGATAGTTCAATATGTAACCTAGATTCATTGAACTATTGTTTTATGAACATCCTTATTGCTTGTATTCTTCCTTTTCCTTCCAGACTCACTGTCTCCACACTGCTTAAGATTATGCACGGTAACTTTACGTGACCATGAAGCTTTTATATTCTTTATTGTAGAACTTAGTTTGAAAGTGCTATAGAGGGACCAGCAGGTGTCATGGTGGTTAGGATGCCAGACTCTCACATGGCCGACCATGGTTTGAGTCCTCGACCTGGAGGTATGCTTTCTCACTTTCCCTCTCTCTCTATGTCTCTGTGGTGAAGGCATATGCCCTGTAGCAAATTAAAAATAACAATAATAGAGGCCAGCAGGTGGCGTGGTGATTAAGGGTGCTGGACTCCCACATGGCCAGCCATGGATTCAAGTCCCTGACCTGGCGGTTTGCTTTCTCACTTTCTCCCTCTTCCCCTCTCTTGCTCTGTCCCACTCTGGTCAAATTTAAATAAATAAATAAATAAATAAATAAATAAATAAATAAATAAAGTGCAATAAAACAATTAAAAAATAATAATAATCAAATAAAATAAATAATTCTTTTTAAAAAATATTGTACAGGATGCCTTGCTATCCCTCTTTTTGCTTTTAAATTGTCCTGAAATCTCTAAGACATTGTTCAGGAAAATTTGAATCTTTCAGTGCCCAGGAAATCATTCTAACCCTGGCCCAGATAATTTTTTTTCTCCACTTACTTTGACCCAGCCCTTCTATTAGGTTGATACCACTGTTGTGGCCTTGGAACACTGTAATACCAGGCTCTTCCTTCTGCATTCACACCCTATAGCCAGAGCTTTGATCCTGACAGCTCCCTCTAGTACTTGCCTGACTAAATCTGTTTCTCTTTATAAAGAGGGAACTTAGTGCTTTATACTAGAACTTAGATAACTGTTATTTATCTGGCATTTTTAGATATGACCTTAAAAGGGAGATGATTCTGCCAGCTGGTTTATACCTCTCAGGGGAAGCATGGTTGCATAAGAGTTTAGAACTAAAGTTTTTGAGATAGATCACTCTGTATCCCAATACAAATTAAGTTATTTAATCAGAAACTTAGGAAATACGCTATAACTTCTCTGAATCTCATTTCTCCTCTGAAAAATAGGAATAATAGTTTCTGTAGGTTCTTCTAGAATCAGTACTAGATGACTTTATTTATTTACTTATTTATTTTAGGTTTTTGCTATAAGATGTGTGCACTTGCCAAGAAGATACAGAGAGAGAGAGAGAGAGAGAGAGAGAGAGAGAGAGAGAAAGCAAGAAATCACCCCCTAAGGGAGATAGCCATGCTGCAATCGCTTCTCCTCCATTCACTTCCCAGAACTTTGGTCATGCACACCTGCCTGACATGATTTTCAAGTCCCTTGGTCTGGGACTCAAACTGCAGTCAGCCATGTGTGTGTGTGTGTGTGGGGGGGAGGTAGGGGGTGTCCATTGTCCTAACCACTATGCCACCTGCTGGCCCACTAGGTGAGATTTTTTTATGTTCGATGGAAAGGGACTATTTGGGAGATTATAATTAGAAAGGATGATGCATAAACAGCAATAAACAACACAGCCTCAAGTTCACCAGACTTTGTTTTTAAAGAATTATTTCATTTTATTTTATTTATTTATTTTGATTTGACCAGGGAGGGACTGAGTGTGTGTATGTGAGAGAGAAGGAAAGTGAGAAAGCAAGCCTCCAGGTCCAGAACTCAAACCATGGTCCGACATGTGGGATTCCAGGATACTTAACCACCAGGCCACCTGAAGGCCCCTCACCATTCTTTTTGAAAGATTTCTCAAGAACAAATCCTCAATGATAAACAGGTGTGAAGTTAAGTTTATCCAGGAAAGAGATCACTATGCTAAATTAGGTCAGAGAACAAAAAAGAACAAGGGATTACCAACAGGTTTACTGGTTACTTCCTGAAGCCAGTTTACTGTTACTTCCTGTTGACTATGCTTTTCATATTCACAGAGACATTCCTTCTTACGATAAAAACTCATACCAGACTCTTTTAAGGCTGGCCACACAATTGAATGTGTTATTTTTGCAGTCTTAAAGAATTTACTTCCTCGAAGCCAGGGAATACATCTGTCTGTCACTTCCATCTGCCCCTGCCATTGCTAGTAGTTCTGATTATATGTCCCAGAGTCTGATTTTTATTTTATCTTACCTTTGTGAGACTAATAAATCCCTTCTCTTTGCAGTTGTTTTATTTGTTCAACACAGGTTTTATCTTTCTTTTCAGATATTTGTACTTTAATTGTACTCTAAAAAAATGAACTCTTTTACTGTTATATTAAATTGAATAGTTGGACTCATTTTAAAGAGAAATGTAAGACTGACAGGGAGGCTCATAAGTAATTTACATTACATTTCTACTTACTCTGAGATGAATCTTGAAAAGATAGCCAAGAGTGAAAGCCACCTTCTTCTGGGTCAAGGAAGGAATGGTACTTAAAGTCAGAAACAGGATGTTGGATATCACCCATATCGATGTTTTACCTTTTCACCCTCAAAGGTTCAATGAAAAAATAGGCACAATAGGTTGATTAATAAAAGAAAGAGCACATAAATCTTATTTAATGTGTATATACTTTTTAATTTATTTATTTCTTCAATGAGCAACAGAGACATGAGAAGGAGGCCTAGAACCCCCAACTGAATCTTAATGACACAGTCCATACCCAGCTTCAGTCAGCCCTGGATCATGAGCACTCATATGTTCGGTATACTCAAAGAAGTCTCCAGACATGAACCAGAACCTTCCCAAGTGGGTCAAGCTCAAAAAGCATAGCATTTTACCCTTGCACCACCATCTGGCATCCATGCATTGTCATGGTTTAGATAGTGGTTCCTCCCACAAAGTTTCATGTTTTGAAATGTGATCCTCAGTTGATGGCACTGGGAGGTGGTAAGAATGTGAGACCTAGAGGGTAGCATATGAGTCATGGAAGCGTCATCCTTCTAAATTGGATTGTTGTTGTCTTACAAGATGGAGTGAGTTCTAGTTCTCATGAAAAGGGGTTAATTCCTGTGAAAGCTGAGTTTTCCAAAAGGGAAGTGGGTGTTTCCAGGTCTCTCTCCCTTTGCGTATGCCTACCATCCTCTCTGCTTCTGTCAGTCATGTTGTGATATAGCACCAGTGGTGGGTCTAATGTCAGTCCCCCTCCTTTGGACTTTCCAGTCACCAGAATTGCGAGCTAAATAAACCTCTATTCTTTATAAATTAGCTACATGATAACAGATGAAGACACACATATACACTGAAGACTTCTGACTGAAGACCCAAAGATAGAATGGGAAGCTATCTGATTTTATGCTTACATTCAATGAAGTAGGAACAGTCATGCAAAAACATGATTGGACAAAAAGTATATGAGCTAATGAATTGAATAGGAAAACCTAGTAAAAACTTGCATGTTGAGAGTCTTCTTTGCTTGTCAATTCAGAATTTTTTTCTCCAGAACGGAATGGATCCTTTGTTATTGGATGGGGGAAAATAAGTGCATTATGACAGGATGCTTTGTTCTTGGGCTCATATCTCTAAAGTTAGAGAGATCCAAATAAAGCCACATTTTCAAGAGAAAAGTATGAAAATGAAAAACTTTAATGAAGCGGAGTATTATACCCAGAAGAGGTCCAGGTGGGCTTATTGCCTGTTAATTTTACTGTGGAGTCTTGTCATAAATATTTAGAAGGGGTGGTCTATCACTTTAGCTGGCTCTTTTATTTGTTTCATGGGATTTTGTTGTGACTGCCTATTTCTCCTCAGGTAAGGCGAACTTTATTTGTTAGAGTCATACATATTACCAAATTCTCACTTTAACTAAGAGTATCTTTTCTATACGCTTCATATATTGTGTTTTTATATAGTATTTTCCAACTGCACACCTTATTCTTCTAAACTTTAGCAACTTATTTAATTTCTCTGAACTTCATTTCATTTAAAGTCTTGATGATAATAATAATTGCTTCATAAATTTGTTTTGAAATTTAAATGTTATAATACACATATAGCAGTTACAACAGTACTTGACACATAATAATACATGCTCGGTAGATATTCTTACAATTATTGCTTTTTTTTTTTTCTTTCAGAGAAATTTTGGCTATAGAGCACATGTCTTTGCCAGAGAGATAGAAAATGAGAAATCATCCCTCCTGGGAGGATGGCCATGCTGCAATCCCTTCTACTCTAGTCTCCTCTTGAGATTTTGGCATGCATGCATACATGCCTAGCTTGAGTTTTAAGCTGCCAGATCTGGGCCTCAAATCATGGTCATCTACATGGGAGTCCAACGACATAGACATTATGCCATCTGCCAATTCCATTGCTATTATTTTAAAGAGTGTTTTACAGTTAAAATAGAATTTGAGAATATAAATGTAAGGTCATCCTTACATTCAATAAAGGAATCACTTAGAGAGTCTGGTGGGTACTTACCTGGCTTATAATGCAACACTTAAAGTGATGGGGTGCTCATTACCTTCAGTCATTATCAAACACTTATGTCCATCACTAAGTTCCTATTTCTACCAAGATCTATTATGTCTGCCGAGATCAATTATTTTCAGGAAGGTCACAAAGATACATCATTTGCTTATTTTAAGATAGTACCAAAGCAGCATTCTTTGAGTGTTTTCTTTTCCAGATACTGTCACCATGATCTTCTTTTTTTTTTTTTTTTTGAGAGGTTTTTGCTATAGGACACGTGCACTCGCCAGACAGACAGAGACAGAGAGACAGAAAGCAGGAAATCACCCCTCAGGGGGGATGGCCACACCACAATCCCTTCTCCTCCATTCTCCTCTCGGAATCTTGAGCACGCACGGACATGCTCCCGGCATGAGTTTTAAGCCACAGGGTCTGGGACTCGAACAGCGGTTGACTATGCGGGAGTCCAGCAACATAGCCATTACGCTAACTGCTGGTCCCATCATGATCTTCTTCATCACCATGGTTACTGTCATAAAATACTAACATTTGTCGAGAACTTACTATGATCCAGTTCCTGGAAAAGAGCTTCGTGTATAAGAGCTTAAAAATCTTATAAAATCCCACCATTTTTTTTTTTTTTAATTTGCTATGGGGCATGTGCCAAACAAAGATGGGAGCTGAGGATAAAGTGAAAAACTAAGCTGCCAGGTCCAGAACTTGAACTTGAACTTGAACTGCAGTTAACCATGTGGGGAGTTTAGTGCCTTAATCACCACACCACCTGCTCGCCCCAGGATAGAGCCAATTTTAAAGCCTAGTTGAGAACAAGGTTCAAAGGAACTGGACAAAGTTTGATTTAGAAAGCCTTTATCAAGCTACATAAAGGCAGCCAAAGTTTTTCATTTATCATGGCACATGCAAGATGTAAAAGAGTATCTAAGACAGAGCAAATGCTCATTAATATTTATAAGTTTATTAAATGATGAAATAAAAACAGTGAAACTAAGGATTACAGTGGAGAAATAGCTTGTACAAGTTTATATCGATAATGTAGAGCTCAAAATGACTTCTGGTCTATAAGACTACCATAGCTTCAGCTCTCAGAAATATTATGACTCTTGGCCGGACGCCAAGGCTGCGTCCGGTCACGGGACGTCCCGGGCCCTTCCGGGCTCGGCGAGTACCCCCGGGGACCTGCTAAGCCAGCGGCGGCGGCAGAGGCGGGCCGGACGCCAAGGCTGCGTCCGGTCACGGGACGTCCCGGGCCCTTCCGGGCTCGGCGTGTCCCCCCCGGGGCCCTGCTAAGCCGGCGGCGGCGGCAGAGGCGGGCCGGACGCCAAGGCTGCGTCCGGTCACGGGACGTCCCGGGCCCTTCCGGGCTCGGCGTGTCCCCCCTGGGGCCCTGCTAAGCCGGCGGCGGCCGGAGAGGC
>NW_006159703.1:4277780-4296689 GCF_000334495.1 Tupaia belangeri chinensis
TCCTGCTAACCACAAGATGGCTGCTGTGCCGCATCAACTGATGGTCAACTCTGCTTGCCAGAACTGCCTTCCGGAGACTGTATTCCATGGAGACTCACCTACAGTTGCGGAACTGCACGAGACCCACACTTGATCCAACCTTGAATGGAATCTATTTTCCCTATTGTTAAAAACTTTGGACTCCTGGCCCCTCTCCCTCTACTCGCAGGTATCGCATTTTCAATGACCCCTCTGGAGGATAGCTGTCCATAGAAGAGATAGAGTAATTGGGAGAGGGGGAAAGGGCTGAGGGTCAAACATAGGATAAAAAACATATTTATATGTATGAAAGTAGAAATGGAACAGTATTGGTGACGACATGCTTGATTGAGACACTATGCAGTTTATCCTAGATGGGAAACTACACTTGGTGTGTTGTGATGATACTCAGGGAATGAGTGTTAGGCAATATAATTTAATATAAAAAAAAATAATAATAAGCAGGAGGAAAAAAAAATGCACATTTGATGACTGAAGAGAGGTGTATGGACACAACTGGGGACTACTTTATAGTATGTGCATTCTACTCCCTGGGGTTTATGCCTAGGATCAGATTTGGATACATGTGTAAGGATATGTCAGCTGTGCTAGCTAGTGGATATATTTAGACAAATTGAGTTCATTGGTAGAACAATTGAATGGGGGGGGGGGCGGAAGCCATTGAGGGCAATCATGAATGTCAGGGACAATGGAGGAGGAAGATGGGACATGGCAGAGGGTGGGGATGGGGAACCTAGGATGGCAAAACAAAAGGCAAGGGATGCAGGACACAAAAATTGGGAAATCATTTGCTGAGAACATATATGTTGATGTGCTTGATTGAGCCAATGCACAGTGTATTTTGGATGGAAAATTCATATGTGTGTTGTGATGAGAAAAAAAAATTTATAATAAAAAACAAAGTATAAAAAAAAAAAAGGAGAGAGAAGAGGATAAAGACAACAGTGAACAATAGAGAGGCAGGATGTTAATGAGAAATAGATATGGTTTATTACCTGTTGATGATGACATGTATAGTATTCTCAACTGAACCGGTCTGGGAAATATTTCATGATGGGTGAAGTCTCTTTAATAAGCAAAATGAGAAATAGTGATTGACTGTTTAAAAAATTATAATAATAATTATTGGGAAAAGCATAGAAAAGATATTGAATGATAAAGCGGGGAGATTGATATCTCTGTATTGACTGACATGCATGGCATTCCCTTTTGAAAAAGCAATGGAAGTCAATGTAAAGTTATATGTAATCTAGTGTAATAGAAAGAAGATTATGATGATAATAAAAAAAAAAAAAAAAAAAAAGAAATATTATGACTCTTGTCCCCAGAGCCTCCTAGTGCAAGTTACAGCTATCTTTATCTTTTTGAAGGGAAAAATATGTGAATTTAAGCCTTTTAACTTTAAGTACTGTTTTCAACAGTGGTATAGATAGTGCCTTCAAACTCTATCTACCATAATAGCAACATGTATTGGGTTGTCAGAAAAGTCATGATGTATTTTTCTATGTAAAAATGTGTCATGACTTTTCCAACAACTCAATACTTCCAAGGTTTTCTCTTAGAGTTACTATATTTGCAAACTGGCACATTCCAAAGGTAGTATTCTTGTAGTCCTTATCAAAAAATTCAAATGAAGCCTAGTTTACTAACAGCCCAGATAAACTTATTTAAACTGTGGCCAAATTATTGGTAGCTTGTCTATTGGAAGATGTAATATATGGAATAGGTCACCATCCATGTATGTACTGTGGCGCAGGGCAGTTACTATCTCATCAGAATATATAGCTCTGTTGCATTGTGTATCAGCCCAAACTCTGAATGGTCTTTTGAGTTAATAGAAAGGAATTCACAAACACACAAATAGCAGATAAATGATGGCTTCTTTAGTGATTGGGAGGGGCATGACCAAAATAGCAGTTACCTTGTATACCCCACAGCCTGAGATTCCCTTTTATATCACTGTGATCTTACACAACATCACCTTGTAAAATTTTTGCCATTATAACGTACCGCAATTAAAATAACATAGAAACAATTAAATATATACCAAAATTTGTTGTTAGAACTGAACCTTACTTTCAAATTCTTTTTTTTTCTTCTTTTGATAGAGAGTGCTTGTGCTCACCAGGGAGAGCCAGAGGAGAGGAGAAAGCAACCCCCATGGGACATGGTCAGGCTGCAATTCTTTTTCCTCTTTTCTCTTCTTGGAATTTTGATCACACATACACATGTTTCTCAAGCTGCTGTGTCCAGGACTTGAACTGCGTGGTCAGTTGTGTGGGATTTGGCTTCCTTATCTAGCAGGCCACAGTCTACCTTTACTCGAATTCTAAGAAATCACACTCTTTTATTTTTAATTAGTTCATTATCATATTTATGCAAAGTCAGCATTACTACATACAACAAACCAGTTCTTCAGGAATAGGTAACTTGTCTCAGTAGGAGAACATTAAGCTAAAGTATTGACTTTGGAATGTTAATTAACCATGTGAATACAGATGAAAGAAATGCAGTTCAGAGTTTGTGTGTTAATATATTTCTTAACAAAACACACTCACATGAACACAACTTGGATACTTTTCAGAATTTAAGAGAAGGAAATTTTAATACAAAAACAATAGTCTACATAAAATTAAGTTTTCAAAGAGCTCCTGATTAAACATTGGTAAGAACAAGGAGAGAGTTCTAAAAGATGCTTCTGACAAGTTCAGAAAACTGCTAGATCCCTCACAGTTTCAAGACTCTGAAACGTTCCCTTTTGGAACATGAAGCATTAAATACTCACCAATAGGCTCAGAGGTTAAAACCAACTGAAACCTTCCCCTGCCCAGCCCTATGTGATTCATTGAAGAGCAAGCCTGGCTTTTGGGTTTCATTCTACCTTGCACTCCCAGTTCATGAGAGTCATTTTGCTTGAAGAGGAGATCATGCGATTTTTGCTTCTATTTCAATAACCCAGAAGATGAAGAATTCAGGCCCCCTTAAGGCAGCTTATTTCACTGATAAGCATTTTGACTGCTCAAAAAACTGTTCATTCACTTAGTCTTTTTTTAAAAATATTTTAAAAAAGAATTATTTATTTAATTCCATTTATAATTTTACTTTAACTTTTTTATTTTTAATTAATTTACATTCACTCACTGAGCAACACCACAGCATACATAATGTAATTTCTCATCCAGAATACACTGCATAATGGTTTAATAATACATGTTATTGCCAATAATTTTTCATTTCTAGTTTCATATATATATGTATATATTTTCCCCCTATTTCTCACCCTCTGCCATTTCCCACCCTCCTTCCACACGCTCTCAGGTGTCTACAGCTGTTTTCCATTCCTTTTCTCCCCCACATTTTATTGATTCACAAAACTTCTTAAATAATCTAACTACTTTCAATAGCAAGTTCAGCTGGCATATACCTATCTGTGAATATGTCTGACTTTGGGTGTGAAGCTCTGAGTAGATGAACATACTGTAAGGTAGCACCTAGCTGATACAATATACCTTACTACAGTCATTAAATAGGTATTTTTTTATATATTTTTTAATTTCAAGAAAAGCCATTTTAGCTTTAATAAATCAAAGAAATGCTAAGGAACTTTGCTTAAAACTTAAAGTCAGGAAAAAGGATAGGATTCTGTTCAAATAGTAGGTACATGAACCTATCAGTAGCTCAAGACAGGACAAAAATCCTTAACACTGGAAAACAAAGCCTAGGAAAAAATCAACAATGTTTTAGTCAAAAGTCATAAAATTCTTTTCCACCAGTTCAGTCTCATGTACTTAATCTATCTTCTGTTGTGGTTTAATCTTCTCAATTAAATTCTGGGACATAATATTCAACTCCAGACTTGTCCCTACAATTAAGTTGGCCATTTTCTTAGTTTTTGAACTCTTATTTATGTGTGTCTATATTTAATTTTCCTGGTATAGCACTCCCTTCAGAACTTCTTGGAGATCTGGTCTGGTGTTGGTAAATTCTTTCAGGTTTTGATTATCTGAGAATTTTTCGTCTTTTCTTCCCACATGAAGGATAATCTTGCCAGGTATAGTATTCTTGGTTGAAATTGCTTTTCCCTTAAAACCGAATGTATTTTCCCATTCTTTCCTCGCTTGCATTGTTTCCAACAAGAGGTTTGCTGTTAGCCTGATGGGATATTCTTTGTAGGTAACTTGATGTTTCTCTCTTGCCAATCTTAGTATCTTGTCTTTATCTGTGGTTTTGGTCAATCTGGCTATAATGTGTCTTGGAGAAGATGTTCTTGGGTTGATTCTATTTGGGGTCTTTTGTATTTCTTAGAACTGGATCTTTGAATGCCTCTCTAGGTTTGGAAAGTTTTCTTCCAGGATTTCACAAAATAGATTATCAATGCCCTTATGAGTCTCTTCGCCTTCTGGGATACCAGTTATCCAGATGTTTGGATGTTTGATGGCATCTAATATTTCTCGTATATTCTTCTTTTTTTTTTTTTTTTTGCAATTTTCTCAGTCTTCATGGTAGATTTTTCTAGGCCAGCAATTTTATCATCTACATCTAAGATTCGATTTTTCTGTATGATCTACTCTACTTTTAATAGTTTCAAGGGAGGTTTTGACTTCCTGTATTAAAGCCTTCATCTCTAACAGGTCCATTTGATTATTTTTTATAGTGTGTATTTCCTCTTTTAGATCTTGCAAGAATTCCCTCACTTCCTGGAACTCATCAGTTCCTTTCTCCTGCCTCTTTTGTAGGTCATTGTCTCTTTTTTCTTCCATCTCTATTAGCTTTGTCACTATGAATATTCTAAATTCTTTATCAGACATTTCTGTAAGTTTCATTGTACTGTTTGAGGATGAAGAGGTTTTTTTGTTTGTTTTTGAGAAGAGATAGTTTCTTGCTTTCCCATATTTCTTGTGACCCTACAGTGATTACTAATCTTCAGATGGGTGGTGCGTTTCTTCCTAATTCTTGAAGTTCAATCTGAGTGCAAGTATTTCACAGCTCAAGTTCGGTATCCATCTCAGGATGGGCCTGGCGTGTGCCTTTATAGAAATGAATCTGGAGGGAGACATCTCAGCAGAAAAATCTTCATTTTTAGTCAAGGAAAACAATATTTCACAGCTCAAGTTCGGTATCTATCTCCTATAATTATAATAATAATAATTATTATTATTATTATTATTATTTCACCAAAGAGAGACAGAAAGAGAAAGGGAGAAAGCAAGCAACCAGGTTTGGAACTTGAACAGCGGTCAGCCATGTGGGAATCCAGCACCTTTAACCTCCATGCCACCTGTCAACTCCTCATTTAGTCTTTTAACCAAAACTTATACATGTATAAAGTGCCAGGCAATAGGCTAGCAATTCAAGATGCAATAATAAGTACGAGAGTCCTTGTTCTGAGTGCACTCTTCAGGTTGAGTCAAAATGCAGAATAATTGTGGTGGTTAAGTTGGTGAGCTTTGGAGTCAGACTGCCTCAGTTTTAATTCAGTTGTAAATATCATCTCTGTGGCCTTAGGAGAATTTCTTAACTTTTTTTTCTCCCTCAGTTATCTCATCTAGGAATGGCAATACTAATATTTCTAACAGAGTCATTATTAGGAATAATGTACATGTTAGCTATTCTATCCTATCCTTTGTTATCCTAGCCTTTGTCCAGAGAAATAGAAAATGAACTTCATATGCCATTTGAAGGTCCTAAGGACTCTCTCATGTCTGGATCTTCACCTCTCTACTGGGATAGTAACTTATCCTAGTTCTTTTTTTCTTTACTCATGGCAGAACACACAAGCACACAGATGAGAGAAAAACATAAAGGTGAGCACTTTCCACAAAGTCTGGTCACACTGTGATCCCTTTCTTACAACCCTTCAGCCAATTAGAATTAGGCACTCATGTACATTCCTACTGTGTTTTAGGCTGACTGGGTAAGGGATTCTAACTGTAGTCGCCATGTGGAATACAGCATCTCTTGAGTAGCACTTCACCACTGTGCCATGGTGCCAGACCCTGTCTCACTTCTTTTATCCATTCTGTTTATTTATTTATTGTTTTTTTTTTGGTTTTAGTTTTGTTTTGGGGAAGGAGGTTAGAGCTTGTTGCTACAGGGCATGTGTACTCACTGGAGAGACAGAGACAGAAAGAGAAAAATCACCCCACACACAAGGGGGATGGCCATGCCGCAATTCCTTTTCCTTCATTCTCCTCTTGGAATCTTGGGCATGCACACATACATACCCAGCATGAGTTTTAAACTACTGGGTTCAGGACTTGAACTGCGATCCAGTATGTGGGAGTCCAGCGATGTAACCATTATTCCATCTCCTGGTCCCCTTTTATCCATTTTTTTTTTTTGGAGAGGTTTTATTTTTATTTGCTATAGGGCACGTCCACTCACCAGAAAGACAGAGATAGACAGAGAGACAGAAAGCGAGAAATCCCCACCCCACCCCCGGGGGAATGGTCATGCTCCAATCCCTTCTCCTCCATTCTCCTCTCGGGATCTTGGGCACACATGCACACAGGCCCAGCATGAATTTAAGCCACTGGGTCCAGAACTCAAACCACGGTCGACTACATGGGAGTCCAACGACATAGCCATTATACCAACTGCTGGTCCCCCTCTTATCCATTCTTAAGACTTGGTATCCAGATCCTTCACCATTTTGTTCTCCCTACAAAGTCTCACTCCAAGTGTGACCTCCAGAATTTAGCATACTACCCCAAATATGGTCTGATTCGGGAGTATTTTCAAAGTGGTCTAGACCTTATTATACCTTAGAAACTAAGAAAGAACTCTGATTTTTCCAGGATAGCTCTTTCTTTCGTAGGTGAGAAACTGCAACATTGAAATGGGCAGGACTTAAATTACGTTGTTGCATACAGGCAGACAGAATCAGAACCTAGGCCTCTTGAT
Organism: Tupaia belangeri chinensis; assembly: GCF_000334495.1. Taxonomy (NCBI): domain Eukaryota; kingdom Metazoa; phylum Chordata; class Mammalia; order Scandentia; family Tupaiidae; genus Tupaia; species Tupaia belangeri. The sequence goes on from NW_006159703.1 coordinate 4,284,723, forward strand.
TCAGTTTTTCCTTTTACTTTATTCTGTACTCTACAGAAAGAATTGTTTGTTCTAAGATAGTCTATCTTTATTATTCAAACCTTAGCTCTAAGAAGAACTTGGTGTTCCTCGGAAATCTGAGAACTGATCTTATTTCCTTAGGAGTAGAGCCTGATTTTCTCGTGTTTTCATTTTGGTAACAATATGAACTAAGCCCCATTGCATCTGGTCTTAATATAATCTTCAGAGTAGTATCACTGATTTTATATCAGCCCCCTGCCCTATTCATAAATCAGGTATTATAATCACATATAATAAACTGAGTTTCCATGAATATCTTTCTGGTTATTTTGCTTTTTAAAATTTTTTAAAGGCTTTTGCCTTAGGGCGCATGCTCTCACAGGAGAGAGACAGAGACAGTGAGAGAGAAAGTGAGAAATTACTCCTCAGGGGAGATGGCCATGCAACAGTCCTTTCTGCTATATTCTCTTCCTGGGATTTGGGGCATTCACACACACTCCCACACACACCTGGCATGATTTTTAAGTTACTGGGTCTAGGACTTGAACTGTGGTTGGCTATGTGGGAGTCCAGTGATGTAACACTATGCCATCTGCTGGCCCCCTTTTGCTATGTTTTATGTTAAAAATAGTAGCTACTATGTCTGTGGAGGCAAAAATGGGGGTGACAGCAATAAAGACTAAAACAATTGCTTTAACAAGACAAGGTATGCTCGTCACAAAAAGGGAGAAAGGATCCAGAAAGATCAGAATTTAATTGTAAAATTGTGATCTCCTAATCTATCAGCTCTCAACTAGAGACAAATCAGCACCTTCTTCTTAATCTGAATGTTTATGTCTGAGTCATACTCTGGACCTCTTGAATTAGAATCTTTTAAAAATATTTTATTCATTTATTTCTGAATGAGTGAAAGAGGTAGAAAAATAGGCAGACAGACAGGTACTTCCAACAGGGTCTTCACTTACAGGGTTGGCCAACACAGGTTATGGGCATTTTTGCATGCACCACCATACTCAGGGAGGTCCCAGGACAGAAACCATGGACATTTCCTATGTGGTTTCACTTGCATAACTGCTATACCACCACCTGACCCTGAATTAGGATCTTGAGGTTGAAGGGGGCAGGGTCAGAAAACAGACATGTAAAATATTTTAAATGTATTAATTTCTTTCTCAAGAAAAACAGAGAGAAAGGCATCCACAACAGGGTCTTCATACCATGGTCCATGCCAGCATCAGCCAGCCAGCATCATGGGCACACACACATCTGGTGTGCACAGAAAGAACTCAGGATATGGATTCAGACACTTATATGACTTCAGCTGCACAGAGCATTGTAATACTTCTGTGCCACTACAGCTAAACAAAACACAAACCTTAAAAAAAATCCTAGAATTACACATTCTAAACTAATCTTTTGCATATTTGTTCCCTCTTGTTAATTAAACAGATTATGTTTTATGGACCTGAATAATAATAAGTAAGACAAAACAACACTAAAGCATACTGTCACACCATCATTCTACAGCCTGTTAAGACAAATATTTTCCCATAGAAGTCTTCTTGGTCTTTAATAGTCTGGTGATTTTGCCCTTGGTGTAAATAGATCATTTGCAAAATGACTTCATAATAGAGGCTGAGGTTCTCATAATGGGGCCATATTCCTCAGTTCAGTAAGAGAGCTGAGCCTTTATCGATTTGCTAATAAACTCCTGACTTAGGAACTCAGGTGGATGAATCACATTGCTTCTCATGGAAAAGATGAAAACTTTCTTGGTGGCTATCTTGGCTACTGGCTATTTCTCAAGTAAGGATTTGTCAAAGAACTTTGGGGAAGGAGTAAACATTTGATCCTCCAGAGGAAGTAACAGGCCAACAATAAAGGTTTTTGAGACACAGGAATTTTTGAACTCCAAATCTTTTCTCAGAGAAGAATTCACCTATATCAACTTAAATGAATATATCACTTGTCGCATCCATTTTCAATATTCTAAGAACTCTGCCATAAACAATTTTCGGCTTGAGATAGTTTAAGGGATGATCTATAAGAGTTGTAAACAACATCTGATAAATACTTTGACCTTTTGAGAAGATAATCAATTTCAACTTTTCTCTTTTAAAAAAAATGATTTATTTAATTTTATTTATCACCATTACTTTTTCATTTAACCAGAGAGAGAGAAAGAAAGAGAGAAATTAAGACATCAGGTGGCCCTATACTCTAATTATGGTTGGCCATGTGAGAGTCCAGCACCTTAATCACCACGCCACCTGTTGATCCTCCTTTCTCTTAATTCTTTCCTACAATTCTCACACACACTCGCATTTGTGTATGTGTGTGTGTGCGTGCATGTACACACAAACACATTCTACACAAACCAATGTCACTTTTTGCCATGGCTTGCTGTTCAGATGTTACTGAATCTTGAAAGGCTCAGCTCTTTGTAGTTAACTCCAGCAAAGCGACACCCTGGGAATCCTATAGCATGAAACTGAGTCTGCCAGCCAAATGGTGCTGCTAGAGGGGAGGGCAAGCTGCAGCTGTGAAAAGAGGTCAAGGCTGTAAAACAGAACTTAAAATCAGTTATGGAACCATTAATAGTTTGAGTAAGCAGATATTGACAGAGATCTCAAGCTTTCTGAGCTTTCTTACAAACAGGTAGTTTTGAAAAAGAATACATGCAAGACTGACAATAATCAGAAACAAAAGCAGGTATCTAAGGTGCCTGTCAGCAGGTAACCAGGATGGCTAAGAAGAGCTATATCTTCTTTAAAAGTAGACCTATACAATGTCTATGTAGCCCAGCAATGGATGATATACTGATTCCCAGAGAACAAAGTTTGAGTTTAAATACCTTGTGTCTAAAGTCAGCATTCAATTAGGAAAAGGCTATAGCTGAGTTCTCAGCTGAAGCATTTATCATTCCAGGCATGAGGAAAGGTGGAAAACAGTATTTGGGCATCAGATCTGGCCAGATAAACCTGGTGTGTAGAATCCACTTAGTCTTCTATGACTTTCATGGTTATTAATTTATATGTGGTCACTAAATGGCCTAAATAACTGTACACATTTTAACACTTAATCATTTTTCTAAACATCTTTATTTCAGATATTTTTGGTGATGATTCATTTAAGGTAAGTTTACTGCTTCCTGAATAAGAACAGCTCTTACAATCTTAGCCTTACAGAATTTCTGTTAGGTTGAACCACACTAAATCATATAAAACTGCCAATACCTGACCATTTTCAATCTACATGATGGCAATTTCATATGGGTCAATCTAAAAATCTCTGTCAAAATAGACCCTGAGAAAAACCAGGACTCACCTCTGACTCTTATTATTCACTCATGCCCTTCTACTAATAGCAATTAAAACTACTAATTTTTTTAAAATTTTTTTCCTCTTCTTTTAACTTCATTTATTGCTTCTGCCTGGATTTAAGTAGTCCTCACTTCTTGCCCATATTGTTACAGTAGCCATTTAATGGTCTTCTTGCATTTAACCTGCCTCAAATTGTCAAACTGTGACCACCTATTTTTGGAAATAGTTTTCTTTGAATATAGGCATGCTCATTTATTTACATATTATCAATGGCTGTTTTCAGGCTAGAACATCGAATTGAGCAATTAGAACAGAGACCAAATGGCTTAAAAATCAGAATGTATTTACTATTTTCACTTAACAAAAGATTTTCTTTAATTTACATTTAATCAGTGTACATCTGTACAGCATACAAAATCACTTTTCCGAGTACAGAGTGCACATTAGTCCAGTCGAAGATATTACCATGTATGTTATCATTATCTTAATCTTCTCTGCAACTTTGAGTATGAACTTTCTAAAACACAAATCTGATTGAGACTTCTCTCTGCTTAAAACAGCACCTCCCAGTATCCTCAGGATAAACTTTTTGCATGTTTTACAATACTCTCTTTCTTTTTGAGAGAGGGATTTTTGCTCACCAGAAAGACAGAGGGAGACACAGAGACAGAAAGTACTAAATCACCCCCCAGGGGAGATGGCCATTCTGCGATCCCTTCATCTCTTGGCATTTTAGGCACATGCGCCTGCCATGAATTGGAAATTGCAGGTCTGGGACTTGAACTGTGGTCAGCCACATGGGAGTCTAGTACCTTAACCACTGTACTGGACCCCTACAATACCCTCTTTAATCCAACCTCTTTTTTCCAAAAAGGAGAAAATCTCTTCTCTCACCCTAGGTTCTAGTTAAACTGTTTGGGTGTCTGTGCGTCCTTGTGTATATAATTCTCCTTAACTAAAGATCCTTCTTTCCATACTCATATCCAATTTTAAAAGTCATTTGCATCTTTTAAGAGCCTACTAAAGCTTTAATTTTATGCTAAAACTTTCCAAAACATACCACATAGGCTTAATTACTAAAAAGGTGCTAAGAAACATAGTAAAATTTCCCAATGAGTGATTTGCGTACTTTCTAATGATATTAATGATTATTTTAGTTAATACACCAGTGAAGCTTTTATTTAAATAATTAACACTTTTTCGTCAATGATTTAAACAAATATAACTTTGGGACCAGCAGATGGCATAGCAATTTCGTTCCTGGACTCCTATAAGGTCGCTGCAGTTTGAGTCCCAGACCCATTGGCTTGAAAAATCACACCAGGCACGTGTGCATGTGTGCCCAAGATACTGGGAGAAAAATGGAGAGAAGAGGTTGCGGCGTGGCCATCCTCCCAGGGAGGTGATTTCTCACTTTCCTTCTCACTGTGTCTGTCTCTTACTCTCTCGGGCAAGTTTGTGTGCCCTGATGGAAAAACCTCTTAAAAAAAAAGGACGAATATAGCTTTAGACTCAAGCTATCACAGATACATATACTAGATAGGTTGTATACAAATCTAACGTTAACAGTCAAGTTTAAAAAGTGAGCCAGTTTGGGCCAGGAAGTGGCATGGAGACACTTCATTAAAGCACGATGCCACATGGCTGACTGTGCGGTTTGAGTACCAGACCTGGTAGCCTAAAAAAATCACACCAGGAACATGTGCAGGCATGCCCAAAGTCCTGAAGAAACTGGAGGAGAGGGGACTGTGGCAGGATCATCCTCCTGGGGAGTGATTTCTCACTTTCCTTCTCTCTTCCTTTCTGTGAGTGTATGTGTCCTATAGCAAAAAATAAAATTAACTTAATTTAAAAATGGTGAACGAGGGCCGGCAGGTGGCATGGTGGCTAAGGACGCTGGACTCCCACATTGCCAACCAGTTTGAATTCTGGATCATGGGACTTGCTTTCTCACTCTCCATCTTTCTCTTTCTCTCTCTGTCTGTCTGTGGTCAAATAAAAATAAATAAATAAAGTTAAATTTAAAAATTCTTAAAAGGAAAAAATAAATAAAAATGGTGAGCCAATTTAAAGAAAAATACTTTTACAGGAAAAATGGTATATGAATTTAGAAAAGCATATGAACTAAATGACTGAAATTTAGGAAATATTGCTGTAATGGGAGTCATGAAGTCATATAGACAAGAGAATAACCTGCTATACTGGATATATGGATAGACTGTGATCTGAATTACTAAGTAGAAGACGGTGGCAACTCATTCCTCATCTGCTTATTACATTATATTCATGACTTCCAAGCTACCGACTGCCTAGAGATAAATTGTTCTAACAAGCAAGGTCCTCTAAGGCCAGCTTATACTAATCTGATAGTACGGAGGAAAGCAAAATAAAGTGAAGAGATGTTAGGATAATTTAAACCTGGTAGCTTCTTCCCATATTATTCCAGTATCTTAATTCCCAGAGAATTAAACGTTGGCCAATGCCAGAGTAAGGCCACACAATGAGTCCTGTTTCAGGAGCCACAGTTAAAGAAGGGCTTTGATGAATGAAAATGATCATAGAGGCATCTGGACAGTGCTGATAGTCATTGCCAAACACTAGTTTCAGTAATTTTTGTCACTTCTTAAGTGGTTCCCTTTCCTGCTTTTCCAACAAGTTGCAGACAACCAATGATCTGGTCTGAATAGCCTCTGTTGCCCTACAAGATATCCCAAAAGCTTTGGCTGCTGAACTTAAAACATATTTTTTAATGTTAGGAGTTTAAAAAAATAAATTTTATCATATGCCCTCTTTACACAAAAGAAAACACCCAATCACTTATATTAGATACCTTTAAGAGATCATTGCATGATAAAACGTTTGACCTTTGAGTTTTGTTTTAGGTCATTTCATGTAGTCATTACCAGAAGAAGGCTATGCAAGAGAAACACATATGCTCCATAAGAGTAAGCCCATTATGTGCCTCTAATAATGTCACCTATCCTAATTCCTGCGTGTACTGCTTTGCTAACATGTAAGTGAAAGCATGAAATCAAAAAACAGAACCCTCTTTTGAGAATCCAATATGTAGCTGACAGCCAGCTATGGTCACAAGTTACCTTGTGTAGCTACCAACTAGGAGACCAACCATTCCAATTTTCCTGGGACTAAGAGTTACCTGGTATATGAAACTTTAAGTACTAAAATAAGAGTATCACAGACAAACCAGAATGATTAGTTAGTTGCCCTCCCATCAATATGGTTTCATGAAAGCCCCTAGTGCTTCTTTCATATTTACCCACTCTTTTTTTTTTTTTTTCACTCAGGCCATATAGTATATACCATAGTCACTCCTAATACAGCAATATCTTCAGACAATCTCCAAATCTGCTCTCATAGACCTACAACACTGTGGTCATGAGAATTTCATGGCATATACATGGATTCCTTAGGAGGGAAAGACACTGTACAGATAATTATGATTCCTTTCAAATTTAGTTTTAGCTCTCCACTTTCATCCTTTCTTCAAACCTGGCACTATAGGGCTTCATAGAAATGAAAGATAACCTTTTAGTGCTAAGAATTTATCTTTAGGATTTTAATTTTAATAGCAGGGTAAACAATAAATACACTTTTTAAAAAGAATTATTTTATTTAACTTTATTATTTATTTATTTTAATTTGAGCAGAGAGGGATAGAGAGAAAGTGAGAAAGCAAGCCACCAGGTCTGAGACTCAAACTGTGGTCAGCCATGTGTGAGTCCAGTGCCTTCAACCACCATGCCACCTGCTGGCTCCAATAAATCCATCTCAGTATTCATCTCAGTAGCCTTCAATATATGCAAATATCTGTACAACTATCATCAACTATTGAATTTCAGAATAATTTTCATTAAAACAAAAACTTGAGCCCATTCTCTCCCCCACTCCATCCCAATATTTGGCAACTTCTAGTCTATTTTCTCTTTACAACTTTGCTTATTCTGGACAATGAACATAAATGGAATCATACAATATGTGACCTTTTGCTCTGGCTTCTTTCATTCAGCATAGTATTTTAAGATTTATGCATGTTGTAGAATGTTTCATGTCTTCATGCCTTGTTATGACTGATATCCCATTGTATAGATATGCCACATTTCATTTATCTTTATCAATTAACGAACATTGGTTGTTTCTACTTTTGGCTAGTATGAGCAGCATTACCATGAAATTCATGTATAGAATTTAGAATGAAAAATTGTTTTTACTTTCTTTTGATATAACTCTACTATAGAATTTCTGGAATATGTAGTGACTATGTTTATCATTTTGAATAACTGACAAACTATTTCCCAAAGCAGCTACAACATTTTACAATTCCAGTAGCAATATATGAGAATTCTAATTTCTCCACATCCTCATCAACACTTGATTTTCTTTGTTTTTCGTTTGTTTGTTTTGTTTGTTTGTTTAGAGAGAGATTTTTACTGTAGGGTGCCTGTGCTTACTGGAGAAACAGAGAAAGAGAGAGAATAGAAAGTCAAAAAATCACCCCTCAGGGGGTATGGCCACACCACAATCCCTTCTTCATTCTCCTCTTGGGATTTAGGGCATATATGCACATGCACCCAGTGTGAGTTTTAAGCCATCAGGTCTGGGACTCAAATCACAGGTGACTATGTGGGAGTCCAGTGATGTAACCACTATAGCATCCACAACACTTGTTATTGTCCATCTTTTTTTATGATAATCTTTCTAATAAATGTGAAGTGGTAGCTCATGGTTATACTTTGTATTTCTCCCAGTGACTAATTATGTTGCATATCTTTTTGTGAGCTTATTAGCCATTCATCTATCTTTTTTTGAGAAAGGTCTACTCAGTTGCTTTCCTCACTTCTAGGTCAGATTGTCTTTTTGTTATAGAGTTGTAAGAGTTTTTATATATTTTGAATACAATTCTCCTATCAAATATTGATTTACTAATATTTTCTCCCATTGTGTAGGTTGTTTTTTCATTTCATTAATGATTTTTTATTTGTTTTCTAAATTTATTTATTTTATAATCATTCACTGTACATCATCAGTGCATACAAATGCTATTTCCCATCCAGAATACACTGTATATTGGTTTAGTCAAGGATATTATCATACATGTTATCATCAACAAATAATTTTTCATTTCTTGTTTCTTATATATTTTTAATCTTTTTTTTCTTTTCCCCTTGATTCCCTACTTCTCACCCTCTGCCATTTCCCAACTCCTCCCACACTGTCTCTGGTATCTGCAGTTGCACTTCATGCTTCCCCCCCCCTTTTTTTTTCTTTTATCCCCCAATATGTGAGATAATTTTTCTAGGTACAGTTCTCTTGGTTAAAATATTTTTTCACTTAACACCTTGAATTTATATTCCCATTCTTTCCTTGCTCACATTGTTTCCAATGAGAGGTCTGCTGTTAGCCTGATTGGATGGATATCCTTTGTAAGTAACTTAATGTTTCTCTCTTGCCAATTTTAATATTTTGTCTTTGTTTGTCCTTTCGGTCAATCTGGCTATGATGTGCCTTGGAGAAGTTGTTCTTGGGTTGATTCTATTTAGGGTCCTTTGTATTTCTTCGGTTTGAATAAGTGAATGCCTCTTTAGATTTGGAAAGTTTTTTCCCAGGATTTCATGGTAGAGATTATCAATGCCCATCTACTGCCCATCTTATTTTTATTCCAGTTCAATCTGAGAGATTCATTCTGCTTCTTATGCCCACCATTTCAGAGAAAGTTCACATACGATTTATTTGACATCCAAACATTCACACTTATTTCCCTTAGACTGCAGTTGCTTTCTCCTCAGATTGTCAACGCATTTAAAATATGGGCCAGGTTCATGATAAGGCGGACTGAACATACCTTTAAACTAACTGCACATATGACTTTCTTTGTCCTTCAAGTTCCAGGTCGGATTCTGTCTGGCACTTTTTTTTCTGTACCTTGGGGCAATCAGAAGGTTGATACACTTGAGCACACCAAAGATTTCTGACTTTATATTTTACTTAAAGAATATCCTTTTTTTTTTTTTTTTTGAGAGGTTTTTGCTATAGGGCACGTGCGCTCGCCATACAGACAGAGACAGACAGAGAGACAGGAAGTGAGAAATCACCCCCCAGGGGGGATGGCCACAACGCAATCCCTTCTCCTACGTTCTCCTCTCCGGATCTTAGGCATGCACGCACACGCGCCCGGCGTGAGTTTTAAGCCACCAGGTCCGGGACGCAAACCACGGTCGACTACATGGAAGTCCAACGACATAGCCATTATGCTAACTGCTGGTCCAAGGAATCTCCTTTTTTAGTCATATATTAAAAAGAAAATTCACTAGACATTACATATCAAGTTTTCTAGATATGTGGCCCAGTATTAAGTTAATAAAAAGATATCAAATGATCTGTATAGTACAAATAATCCATATAGTATGATCAGACTTTTAAAAAATATATTCATTATATACATACAAAAATATAAAATATTAATTTTTCCTGTACTTGTCGATTATGATCTTTGCCCCAATAATAAGTATCCTTCTTGTTTTCAGTTCACAGAACAATTTCACAGTGATCTTCAAAAAAATTAAATCTCAGTAGGTACCCATAGTTATTGTCATTTTGCAAATAAAATAAATCTAATTCAGAGAAGTGAAAAGATCTTCCAAGGGTGCCTCAGCAAGTTATTCCCCCCCCCATCTGTTTTTTGACATGCAGGTTTATTCATTTGCTAAAATCTCTACTATTTTTTTTACCATGATAACAAAGGAGAAGGGTCCCCAGGGTGGAAGGGCTTAGTAAAGAGAGAGGCAAATCTCTGTAACTAAGGGCTATGCTAGGAGGCTAAACTAGGCTAAAAAAAAAAAAAATGTTATATTTTATAGAACAATTTCTAAGTACTTTTTTATCCATTTCTCTTAGAGCTTTGAATCACACTCTTAAAATTCAATACAATGGAAAATGCAGCAAGGCCCAACATTCACAAATGTGACATCTTGAGTGAAGCCATTTGAATTAAGCATTGTCTTTCCTTCAGAGAACAGAATTTATGATACTACCTTAATGTTTTAAAATCAATAAATCTTATCCTATGGAAAACTCCTCCTTGGCTCTTGATATATTTGAGAAACTATTTTTGATTCTAGAAATATAGAACTGAATAGGAAGTAACACTGAGCAACTCATGGTCTAATAGGCTAACTGGACTATTCAGTCATTTATTCAGTAAATATTCTTTAAGTACTTATGCAATTGAGATTTGGCTAGACTCTCTGTTGTCAAAGGTTATCAAAACAGATTTGTTCACTTGCGCAGTTTAAAACTCAGTGAGCAAACAACAACGCAGATAGTTATTGAACAGTGTGATAAACTATGAGAGAGAGAAAAGCAACCTAGTGACATTGAGGGGCTGACCTTTGGGTTCCGTACAGGTTGGCCTCCTACTTATATCTGGGCCTCGATGTTCTCCTGTTTAAGGTCTACAATTTTATAGAACAAGTACATCTGACAAAGCCATACTGTGGCTATGATGAATCAAAACAAAGACAATGCCACTCCATACTCATTTCTGAATACAGACAAAACTGAACATTACCCAAACTCCAAATGCCCTCTCTAGACAACTATGAGCCACTACTGCTGCTCCACCAGTTACAACTTTAGCCTTAGTCTTCTTTCATTCTAAATAAGGCTTTTATATACCAAAGATACCAAATTACAGAATTACTTCCATTTTTCCGAGGGCATCTAATTCAAAACAAAGCCTGTTTTCTTTAAGCCTACCTTCAAATTAACTCATTGATACCAAATTTTATAATAATTCCTTCTTAGACTTTTACTAATTCCTAATAGCATTTTACTGATATGCCCTGTGGAGTCTCCAAGATGTGTTCTCTCTCAGACTGTAATGAACAAAAAATTCAGGTTATTCAACTACAGATGTACTTCTGATAGACCTTTCTTTCTTTCAATTTTTTTTTAAAGTTTTTTTTTGCCATAGGTATGTGTGCTTGTCAAAGAAAGACACAGAGAGGGAAAGTGAGAAATCACTTCCCCCCGGGGGCAAGGCCACACCACAATCTCTTATTCATCAATCTCTTTTTGGAATTTTGGGCACACACACTCATGTGCCTGGTGTGATTTTCCTACCTCTCAGTTCCCAGATTCGAACCCAGTTGGTCATGTGGCAGTCCAGTGCTTAAACACTACACTACTTGCTGACAACATTCCTGATAGTTTTTGGCTGGAGGGCATGACAAATGTAAAACAGGAAAGTGGCAGTAATATCATTCTTGTTTCTCAATCCCTCTTTCTCACTTCTCTCTCCAAAGATATTGATAGGGGCGTGAAGAATGTGTAAATAGATAATCTTAGACTCTTAAATTCTGGTCTAGGAAATATTTTATTCATTTATTAACTCATGTGCTACCTTGTTACAAAAATAATTTAAGATGGAGGGTATTATTTAGTGAATTTAGAGGTACAGAGAAGAGAAAAAAAATCCCTGAGAATGTTATACAAAGGCAACATTCTGACCAAAGAAACAACTAACGACAATGGAACGCTGAGGTATGATGAGAGTACACTGGCATTGATGGTTAACAAGACACCCCTTCCACCAACAGCTAAGGCCTACCCTTTTCTTAAGCAGGAA
>NW_006159703.1:4296720-4303711 GCF_000334495.1 Tupaia belangeri chinensis
TAACTACCTGCTGTTAGGTTTTACTTGACTCCTTATCACCTTAAGCATCTTCTTGCCTTTGCTGAAAACTCTAAATTCCCATCCTCATTCTCAATCCCTGTCTCCTACTGATGGTAAACTCACTCTAGTCTCAGAATCCAGAAAAATATTTATTTCCTTTAGTCCTAAAATATTGAAGAAGCTCTAGGTCAATCCTCAAGTACATCCAAAGCCAAGTCACTCTTGATCAATCCAATGACTTTCAAGTGGAGTAGTACTATTCTCATAAGGGGCATAGAAACGATGTGGTTATTTGATTTTTACTTATCACAATGACTAGAGTGGTACTACAGGCATTCATTGGGCTAAAGCCCTGCTATGCATTCACAGTCCTGCATAGTGAAGAACTGACCAATCCAGAATTCTAGCAATGCCTTTATTTATTTATTTATTTATTTTGCTATAGGGCACATGCACTTGCCAGAAAGACGAAGAGAGACAGAGTGATAGAAAGCGAGAAATCACCCCCCCAGGGGGGATGGTCATGCTACCATCCTTTCTCCTCCATTCTCCTCTTAAGATCTTGGGCATGCACGCACAAGCGCCTGGCGTGTGTTTAAGCCACCAGGTCCAGAACTCAGACCACAGTCGACTACATGGGAGTCCAGCGACATAGCCATTACGCCAACAACTGGCCCCATAATGCCCCTATTAAGAAACATTTCACCCATAGATGGCAAATACCTATCACATCCAACCCTTGTGCTTTTCTTCATGCCCACTCGAGATACTGGTAATCAAAGATAGTCCACTCCACTGAGCTGGATGTGTCCTCAAAATCTTTCTCAGCACAGCAACCAGGACATGATTTGCTATTTGATGTGGCATGGAAGGCAAAGCCTATATGCCATTCCTACTTTATATTTTTTCTTTTAATTTTATGGTAGCTTCATAATTCTTAAGATGTACTGTTTTCATTTCCTATGCCTATAGACATGCTTTAGTTATTTGACTGCTCTTTCATTCCTTCTAAAACAGAAGCCCTTTCAGAGATGTGAGCTCTGTGGTTGAGACTCTGCACTATCCCATCTCTGACAGAAAATGCCTGCCAGCATTAGCTCTTCAAATATCGCTTGTTCTTAGTTCTCCCTCTAGTGGAGAAACTATATATAGTATATTGAACTTTGGAAGAATAACATTCTTGGACTACAATCTCCAATACTGGACACACTTACCCAGATTTTACAGAAAACTCAACTCAAAGTTAATGAAGAAAGAAAATGGTAAGAGGGGGAGGCAAGAAATTATATGACTGCCATATCTGTACAGTCCAGAGGATTCTTTGAATTCAGACATAGCTAGATCCAAAGTTCCCAAAAATGTTGCCAAAAATTCCTCTCTCCATCTTTTGGAACCATCCATGCTTCCATCATTGTCATATGGATTCTCAGACAAGCTTTCCCCACTCTACCTACAACTCCGGAGGGAGACTCAGGTAGCTCTAGTTATAATTTAATTAAAAGTTATCATTATTTAATTTAATTAATTAATTAATTTATTATTATTATTATTATTTAAATTTGCTATAGGGCACATGCACTTACCAGAAAGAGACAGAGAGAGAGAAATAAAGTGAGAAAGCAAGCCACCAGGTTCAGGACTAGAACTGTGGTCAACCATGTGGGGGCCCAACACCTTAACCACCACATCACCTGCTGGTCCCAACATCAGATTTTTTTTTTTTTTTGAGAGGTTTTTGCTATAGGGCACATGCGCTCACCAGACAGACAGAGAGAGACAGAGAGACAGAAAGCAAGAAATCATCCCCCCGGGGGGATGACCATGCTGCAATCCCTTCTCCTCCGTTCTTGTCTCGGGATCTTGGGCACGCACACACACGCGCCCGGCGTGAGTTTAAGCCACTGGGTCCGAGACTCGAACCGCGGTCAACTGCATGGGAGTCCAGCGACATAGCCATTACATTAACTGCTGGTCCCAACAACAGATGTTTTGACATTATATTTTCTGTAGGTTATCTTTCCCTCCTCTGAATCTGATTGTCCTCAGGCCTGCCTCATGAGCAATCCTATGCTATTTTGCTACCCTTTCTCCAGTTAACTATATATTTTGCTTATTTTTATCTTAATAAACTACAATACTACCAGAAGCTGCAACACTTTTTATCTTGGTAAAAAGCATAAAAATGTCACCTAGAGATTTTTAACTTAATGGAGGACACTCTTTTATATCCACACAAAATGACTTGCCATCCCACTCTACAAATCATGGGAAGTTTAGAGTCCTCCCATTTTCAGAGGAGCCCAGGACATTTGTCTTCATGGTAATTACTTGCTGTGTGTATCTAATTTTGCAGAGTTTTCCTCCAGCCCCTCATTTTACCTTCTGATACCACTGCCTTACTCCCCACCACTTTGGTAAACATTAGACTCCCCTTATCTTCCTTCACTCCTGAAGCACTGGCAAGGTAACTTAGGGTAACAAATGTTTTCTGAAGGTTTAGAGTAATGAAGGAGGATACTATCATGAGAAATATGAGAATTCTTTCAGTTAAGAGTGATGAATATCCATATGGAACTTAGGTCAAATAAAAAATGTGTGGGTCCATGCATTAGGAAGATTCAGGCACAGCCATGTCCTGGAGTCACGCGTGAATAGGAGTCTCACTTTCCATCTCTGCCTTCTGTTTATCTCTGAATTTTGATATGTCCTTGTTTCATTGTCTTCCATTCAAACTCCATTTTTCTCATCCTTCCACCCTAGTCACATGTCCTTACAGCTCAAGGTCCAAAAGGAAAATGGCTGGTGGTAGGAAGAAGAGAATCTTGTGGCCCAGTCAAATGTCTTCTCAACTACTGTGCAACTGTAGTCCCCAGATAAGGGAAATATTAATAGAATGTTTAAGTGATTAAGTGTCTTAAAGTATCTATGCCAAAGGTTCAAATTCAAGCGTAAGAATAAGGATTAAGAGACCAGCAGATGGTGTAATGGTTATATTGCTGGACTCTGGCATGGCCAACTACAATTCAAGTCTGAGACCTGGTGACCTGAAACTTACACTGGGCATGTATGTAAGCATGCCCAAAATCCCAAGAAAATGGAAGGGAAAGGACTGTGGCACGGCCATCCACTGGGGGGGAGGGGTGATTTCTCACTTTCTGTCTCTGTCTCTCTGGCGAGCACAAGCACCATATAGCAAAAATATCTCTCTCTCTCTCTCTCAAAAAAAAAAGGATTAAATCACACCTACACATGTTATTATTTTGTGTTTTTCTACAGTTTACTAGCTATGTGAACTTTGGCGAAATATTTAAACTCTCTGAACCTGAGCTGCATCATCTGCCAAATGGAACTAGTGATATTTACCTCGCAGGGTTCATAGGCTTAAACGTAATGGCGCATTTAAAATGATTGGCAGAGTGACATTGTGATTAAAATAATGCAAAGGCAAAACCAAAATAAACATGATACAAACCAGAATTTCAGACAGACTGGCTAGAGCCAGGATGAAAAGGAAGAGAGAAATCATTGAGGAATCATAATATAAAAGCCCATGGAAAGTGGAAGGGGGAGAAAAACTGAATTAAAGGGTGTATTTGAAATTATTTCAAATATTGATCCATAAACCTGGATTGACTCCAGGCTCTCTATGCTGCTTGGACATACTGGCATTTCACTGTACCAGGATTTCCCACTGGAGTGTTCTTTGTAGATCGTGTCTTCTCTCCAGTGGTGCAGAAAACCTGTTTCTTTGTCATCTCAGCAGCTTTGGGGCTTAACACTCTCTATGGTCTCAAGCAGACTTTTGGTAAATGTTGGCTGTCTGAAGGAATGGTGAACATTAGAGTTCTTGGCATTTCAAACTATTTCCTAACATCTTTACTCTCATTCTATAGATTGGGTTAAATCTGAATTACAAGTAGTGACAAGGAAAATACAGTAAAGCTAATTGTTAAAAAGAATGTTTGTTGAGTTTTCTAAATTTCATCCTTAACCTTTTCACTTTATTTTTTTTTTTTTTGAAAAATTTTTCTTAAATGGTTTATGTGCTTGCTGGAGAGACAGCAGAGAGACAGGAAGTGAAAAACCACTCCTTGGAGGGATGGCCACTCCACAACCCCTTCTGCTCATTTTCCTCTCAGGATTTTGGGCATACACAAGGACCTGGCATGAGTTTCAAGCTGCTGGGTTTGGGACTCGAACCAGACAGCAATGTGGGAGTCCAACGCCTTAACTATTATGCCACCTGCTGGTCCCACTTTTCACTTTTTTGTCTAACGTTTTTAAAAAGAATTCTTTATCTAAATTTTATTATTATTTTTAAAAATTTGCTATAGGGTATGCATGCTCACCAGAGAGACACAGAGATAAAGAAAGAAAGCCAATTGCTGGCCCCTTGGTTTTATAAATTTAATCTTAAATAGTATGGTATAGCAAATTAAGAATGAGAAGTAAAGGTCTTCTTACTTAGTGCTTGCTCAGAGTTCAAATTATAAAAGCATAGAAGCCTCCTACAGAGGTTTTGTTTTTCCGTAATTTACCACTTTGTGTTGGTTTTGAAATTACAATTCTTTATGCATATACTTTCTAACTCAATCCTTTCACAGTTTTTTTATGTGTAACTTGAAAAACACAGGGCATACATTAAGAAATATCATATGCTTAAAATTCAGATCTTTCAACCTTACCTAACCAGAAATAGCTAAGAAGCAGGAAGGAAGAGACCTCTGAAAAATCAGACAGTAGCTCCTCACCTTTGCCGAGTATTTGTTGTATGACAGACACTGTTTTAAGTGAATCACAAACATTACCTTATGAGCAACAAATGAGGGTAAGAATGTGGAGAAATCAGAACTCTTGTGCACTGCTGGTGAGAATATAAAATGTTGCAGCCACTGTGGCAAACAGCATTGTTGTTCCTCAAAATATTCAAAATAGAATTATCATGTGATCTAGAAATTCTAAAGTATACATCCAACAAAAATATCAGAAGCAGAATCTCAAAGAGATATTTTTAGTCTATGTCCACTGCAGCATTATTCACACTAGCCAAAATATGAAAGCAATCCAAATGCCCATTGATGGATAAACGGACTAGAAAAAAAAGTGATATACAAAACAATGGAATATTGTTCAGCCTTTAAAAAGAAGGAAATCTTGTCACCTGTAACAACATGGATGAACCTTTAGGACTTTATGCTTAGTGAAGTGAGCCAGTCAGGGAAAGTGTTGATTCCATTCATAAGAAATATTTAATACAGTCGAACACATAGAAACAAAATATAGAGTTGTGGTTACCAGAGCTACAGGAGGGAGAAATGAGAAACTTTATTCAATAGGTTTAGAGTTCTAGCTTTGCAATGAAAACGTTCTAGAGAGCTGTTGGACAATAGTGTGATTATAGTTTATACCATTGAACTGTACACCTAGTAATGGTTAACAGGATCAACTTTATGTTGTGTTTTTAACCATAACTAAAAATAAACAAATGAACAAAAAATAAATACATAGCACAAAGGAGGAACTGATTACCAAAATGTGGAATATATATACACACTGGACTATTACTCTGCCAACAGAAGGGATGAAATTCTGACATACGCTACAACATGGATGAACCTCAAAGATGCTACGCTAAGTGGAAAAAGCCAAATGTGAGAAGTCTAGTACTATATGATATCCCTTACATGAAGCACCTAGAGTAGTCAAAATCACAGAGACTTAAGTAGAACAGGTGATTGGGGGGAGGGGAAAACTGGGAGTTCAGTGAGTATTGAGTTTCCTTTGTGAAAGCAAAGCTGTGGTTGCATAACAATGTGAATACTTAATACCACTGAATTATACACTTGAAAGTGAGCAAAACGGTAAATTTTATGTTATATATATTTTACCACAATTGAAGAACTACATACGTGATCATTCAAAAATTACATATTGGGTATGTGTATGTGCAAAACCAAGACTGTTGGACCGGTGGGATTATCAGTCTTCCTTTTCAATACCTGCGCTAATAAAATCTACAACGATCCAAAAATAAAGAACAAAAAATACCAAGCAAGCTAGTGGGATGAATTAGAGATGGTCACAGAGTTTTTGTCACTCCTTTAGCTAAGAGGTAGAGTCTTCTCCTTCTCCTTTCTTCTCCTTCCCTTTCTTTTACATCTCTTTATTTTGCATCTGGGTTGGTTTAGTGCTTCTTTTACCAACGGAATGTGGTGGAAGTAACTTCTGAAGCTACATCATATGAAGTCCTGTAGCATCTTGCTGTTCTGTAGGGAACAGTTTACTCTCTCAGGACTCTTTCTCCAATGGCTTTCTATTAGAATCCAATCACCATGCTGTGAGAAACCCCAAGCAGAGGGAGTGGTCTTGGGTAGGCACTCTGATGGATATATCCAGTGGAACTCCAGGAGGATGACCAGGCTCAACTGCCAACAATGTAACATCCATTTGATCCTAAAGTTGTCTAACAACAGCCCCAGCTGAAATCTGACTCCAAATGCCTACGAGATGACAAGGTAGAAATACCCAGTATATCCAGTCCACCTATAGACACTTGTCAGGACATAATAGTTTTTTATAGCCACTAAGTTTTGGGGTGGTTTGTTATTTAGATATCATAATAATATTAATTTTTACTTGACAAAGCTGAGGCTTAGGGTTAAAAGATTTGCCCATGGTCGCTCAGCTAATAAAGAAAGAAACCCACACTTGAACCAGGTATTTATTTCTAAAGCTTGCATTGCTGACAACTAAATCATAGTTTCTTAGTCAAAACAGCTATAATACATTTTCTTTCTTTTTTATTTTTTTTTTTTGAGAGGTTTTTACTAAAGGACGCATGCACTCTCCAGAAAGACAGAGACAGAGAGACAGAAAGCGAGAAATCACCCCCCCCCCAGGGGAATGGCCATGCTGCAATCCCTTCTCCTCCATTCTCCTCGGGATCTTGGGCACACACGCACACATGCCCGGCATGAGTTTAAGTCACTGG
>NW_006159703.1:4304195-4306154 GCF_000334495.1 Tupaia belangeri chinensis
ATTTATTTGTCATACTGAACTGTTGATCTATGGAGACGTTTGACATAGTTTATGGTTTCCTTAATTGAAAAAGGTCTTATATAGGAGGCTCACTTCCATCCAAAGTTTGTAGCCATATTTAAAAATGGGTCACCAGGTCCAGCCTGTTGGTGTGGTGTTATTGCCTGGTTTGAGTCCCTGACCTGGTGACTTGAAAAACATACTGACAGCGTGTATGTAAATGCCCCAAATCCTGAGAGGAGAATGGAGAAGAAGGGATTGCAGTATGGCCATCTACTTCGGGGCTATGTTCTTTCTCACCTTCCCCTCTCTCTCTTTCTCTCTGTCTCTCTCTGGTGAGAGCACACACCCTATAGTAATTTTTTAAAGGTCATTAACTGATGAATGGATTTTTTTGGGAGAGGTTTTTGGCATAGGGAGCGTGTGCTCGCCAGAAAAGAGGGAGACGAAAAGGGGAAATCCCCCCCCCCCCCAGGGGAATGGCCATGCTGCAATCCCTTCTCCTCCATTCTCCTCGGGATCTTGGGCACACACGCACACATGCCCGGCATGAGTTTAAGTCACTGGGTCCAGGACTCAAACCCGGTCAACGACATGGGAATCCAGTGATAATGCCAACTGCTGGTCTTGATACATTTTTTTCTTTTAAAAATCCTGTAACTCATAGCTGAGTTCTGCCACATAACCCAATTCCAAGGATAGTATGCATAATCTCAGTGTGCAGGTACCCCCTGCACTTATGAATTACATAGGCTCCATGACCATATGAAGTGGCCTTGAATGAATTCCAACCCCTATCCCTGGATTAAAGCCTTTTCTCTTGACTGTTAGGTATTATTCTAAGAAAGGGATTATCTGTTTTCAAAGGGCTTAAGGCATTTCAAAGGGAGAAGAGGGGTCAATTCTAGAACCTATGAGAGTATGAAAAGTAAAAGAAATTTTTAAAAATTAGTTTACTTAGCTTTATTTATTATTTATTCAATTTGACCAGAGAGAGACAGAGCAAGAGAAAGAAAAGTGAGAAAGGAAGCCACAAGGTCTGGGACTTGAACTGTTGTTGGCCATGTGGGAGTCCAGCACCCCTAACCACCACGCCACCTGCCAACCCCAAAAAAGAAATTTTAAAATTTAAATGTTTTAAAATTTAAATGGTGGGGATTAAGAATAAAAACAATGACAAAAACACAGTGGTTTACGACCATTTAGTGTAGGGGAAATTTCCCTGTAGAGTTCAGAGTCCCATGTAATGCCACTGATACATGAGGAACACTAACTCAGAACCCAGATGAAAACATTATGTCATTAAAGAACAAATCTGAGAGAGGAAGAAATGCACCTTGTATGTTCTACATCAAAATATTAAAACTAAACTAGTTTTGATATTTATTTATAGTGGGCACACACAGCACTGAAAAAAAATCTTCAGCATTTATTACAAATATACTTTTGTTTCCCTTCTCAACTTGATGTAGAATAAGATCTTATTCATGAGTGTGTCTGGACCTACTGTGCTTTATACCAAAGGAGGCATGCTAATCAAATAAAAGGTTATATTTTATTGTGTTAAACATTCACCCCAATTGCACTGAAATATGCCTCACTGAATGCCTCTATATGTGCCAGGCCCTGCACCAGACATCTTCATATATAATTCTTATTTATTCTTTAGAACAATCTAGAAAATAGAAAAATCTAAAGTCTTACTGCCTCATTTATTAGATAAAGTGCAAATATAAAAGAAATTAATGGAAATAAATAACATGAGAATAGAATTTTATCTGTTTACAGAGAAAATACAGTAGGAAAGCCTGGATGAAGGTAACTAGTGCATGAATGTGATGTTTTGTTTTTCTTCTCAGAGCCCCAAATCAAACTACATAGTTTGACTTATGGAATGGGATAGTCCAACAGTGGCTGTCTAAGACACACAACAACCTAGAGAGGTAAGCCATAGTAGGG
>NW_006159703.1:4306434-4307295 GCF_000334495.1 Tupaia belangeri chinensis
GAAAGAGGAGAAGAACCAGTAGGTTTGAAAAGGGACTCTCTGTCACCTTTAGTCCTTATCCAGCAATACATGTACCTAAGGGCGAAAGCATACAATTTGTAACGTAAAAATCTGGATCAGTTCATTATGCAAGTTAATTACCCTCCCTGAAGATAATTCCTTAGTTATTAAATAAAGGAAAAAAGCATTAAGTTGATCCCTGCCCATATTTCAGTCTCGGAATTTTTAATAAGGCACTGACGTGAAATTCCTTTGGATTGTAAAATACTATTTAGTATGTGTCCACTGTCCCCAGATCACATCAGATATAACATTACCCTCTTTAACTGTGCCTCCCCCCTGCCCCGATGCTTTTAAAAACAAAACAAAACAACAAAAAAAGATTCTCTTGTTTTTAGTTGAGTAACTTCTGGAAAAGTTTCTGTTGGAACCTATCCACTTCGTAAATGACAAAGGTGCGGTACAAAGGTTTATCTAGGACACACAGCATCAGCCATGCTGAAGGCCAAACCTTAGGGACCAGGGCGGGCGTGCCTCAGGCTCTGCGCGCTCTGCCAGCGGCCTCGGCGTCACGTGAACAGGGACCCGGCGCAGGCCTTCCAATTGCCACTTTCTACATGGCTGCCGCGCCTCGACGCCAATGTCCACACCCAATATGGACCCCAGAGTGGGCCCAGCCCCGGATGACAACACTCCGGAAATGCCCGAGCGGCGGCGGCGGAAGCGGAAGCGCCTCGGCGGTGGGGGCCGCGGGAAGTGTCTGTTGCTGTTCTCCCTCCCTCTCTTCCACAATAACAGACGGAGGGCCCGCGTAGGTGAGGCTGCGGCCACCGGGGGCCCGGCCGGGGGGGCGGGGGGGGG
>NW_006159703.1:4307651-4353287 GCF_000334495.1 Tupaia belangeri chinensis
CGCGGGGGCCGGGGGCGGGAGGCGGGCGGCAGAGCCAGTGGCGCGTGCGGCGGGGGAGGCGGCCGGATGAGGGTTTCTGGGCTCCTGTCCGTGTGGACTCTCCGTCTGTGGCCCCCTTCGGGCCTAGAGTTCCTGGGAGAGCCGCGGTCGAATTTGTGGTTCCTGGCCTTGCCACCGTGTCTGAACCTGGTCTAAGATCCCAGCATATGGAGGCCCCTCTGGGTCTCGATTTCCTCAACAAAGTGAGGAGTTTGACCTGCACAATTTGGGGGACCCCCTTTCCTTCTGGGCGTCTCGAATTTCACGCATTTAATGTGAAATCTGTGTAGGCCAGTAAATCGAGGAAGGCCTGTCGTCAGCATATGACGGGATGTGTCCCTGAGTAGGACGCGGTGAAGACGTCTTTCCGAGGCTACTCATGCCTGGGGGTCAGGAGCCCCGAGTTCTAATCTTGACTTGCCCACCTTTGTGACCTTGTCTAGATCCACTATCCTCTCTGTGCCAGTTTTCTTATCTGTAAAATCCAAGTGTCAGATGCCTCTCATGCTCTTGCTAAACCTGAAAATCATATTCTCAACTCCCCTTTCCTAGAAGTCTTAGAAACAGTCCTAAAAAGCACATCCTCCCTGCACCCTGCATTCCCATGAGTGTTTCTTTCCAGGCAACAAACTGACCAGGGGCAACTGTGCACTTAGGAAGATTCCTGTGCAGTTGGAAATTCTGTCCAGAAAACTTAGTCTTATAAACCTAAATGAGCAGTGTAAGTTACTCCACAGTGAAGAATAGGAGACTGGTTTTTGTCCTGAAACTACTAACTGATGGTTCACTTGGGAAATTTTCTTCCACCTTCTGGACTTGAGATTTCTCAGCTGTAAAAAGAGGCTGTTGGATTAGGTCATTGATTCTTAATCTCCTTTTCAATCCACGCCAGCCCCCAGCTCAACTGAAGGACAAAGTAATGCTCCATAAGGACATCTTCTAGGTGAGGGAGAAGGTAGGGTGTGAAGGGTACATATTATATAGTCATAGATTGGAAAAAATCTATTTGTATTTTGTCACTTTCATTTTGAGAATTACTGGTTTACATAATCTGTGAGCCACTCACTTTAAAATTTGTAATTTTGCGATTCTGATGTTCTCTTTGAGTGAAGTCTGAATCCCAGCCTGAAGAATGTATGTATGTTTATTTAAATAATTGTATGTCGGGAGGTACACACCTTATCTTAAGAGGATACTAGTGCATCAAATAAGAGAATAAAGTTTGTTTTTCTGTCTGAGCAGCTTAGTGGAGTGTAGTGGCATTTCTTTAGACGAGAGGTTATCCTAGGCAGGGGATATATAACGTGTTCTGTGAAGTGAGGAATGAGGACAAATGTAGTGCATATAATATTACTTTGATATGAGTAAGCTAAAGCCAATTGAAATTAAAGGCTTCAGAAATACAAAGGGCAGGGAAGCACTTGACCAGATAGGCTCATTGAGGACACTGGTAAGTTTTAATTGGGAGAAGGGTATTTTTTGGTGAGGGTAATGAAAAATAATTTGAATTATAGTGAGTTGCAATGACTGAGGTTGTAAGAAACTGGTAATGAAATTTATTTCCAATCCGATACCGTAAGCTTCATTCTGACAAATACTGTCACTACCTAGTATTTAGAAGACAGTAAATAATTAACTGAGGGAATGGATGGATTATTAGAAGAAAAGATTTTCCAGATAATTGTTACTGATTAGGTACAGAATGAGAAATTGACTCAGAGTTGTGAAAATTTCATAGAAGAGGCATGTAAGTTTCTGATCACTTAGCTGCAGTATAAATTGGTTTATCTCTGCTCTCTGAAGTGTGCTAATAAGAGACAAACACTTGTACTGAAGATGTTGGTGAAAGGAATAAGTAGAATAAGTCAGCGATGGTGGAGGATGCTGACAAGATAAAATAGATACAGAAAGATTTTCAGGAACTAGAAGAATGGCGATAAGAGTTTTATGGATATTAAATACTGTCAGAAATATGGACCATAAGTGTTAAAACTTATAACAGAAAGACAGGATTAAAAAGAGTGCTTGATTTTACAAGCAAGGAAATGTTGGTGCTCACACTCCATGTAACAGGTGGAGATAGCTTTGAGTATAAAGGGTTTAAAGATAGGGGGTAATTTGGAAAGCAGCCCAGATGAATTAGTAGGGGTTGTGTAGTTTCATTTAGGATAGGAATTTAAACTAGTAGGATGGAAGAGTTTCTTTAGAGAAATACTATGTGGCTAAAGCTTGCCAAATAGGCAGCCAAAGAATGACTGCAGGACACTCAACATATCTAGAGCTATAGTGTGAGCCTAAATTAGGTGGATCACAAACCCTAACTTGTGAGGGAGGATGTGGTCAGCAGTTCTGTCAGAGCATCCAGAAGCCCATCTCCAAGCATTGGGGCATAATTCTGGCATGCTGGGAGACAGCAAGCGACAGAGCACTTGACTTGGTAAGATGTGTAGTATAAGCTGTAAAGTCTGAATCCAGCCTGAGCTCTGACACTTCTGTGTGATCTTGGGCAAGTGACTCGACTTAGCCTGTCTGATTCTGAAAATTATGAAGCATGTCTTGGAAAGGGATCTCTGGATGAACTTCATTGTGTCTGTGAACCCTCTGAAATTGGACGATATAATTCTATCTGCATGAGTCTGGGGAGAGAATGTACCACTTTTATCATACTCTTTTTTTTGGAGAGGTTTTTTTGCTATAGGGCGTGTGCGCTCGCCAGACAGAGAGAGACAGAGACAGAAAACGAGAAATCACCCCCCAGGGGAGATGGCCACGCCGCAATCCCCTCTCCTCCATTTTCCTCTTGAGATCTTGGACACGCACGCACATGCTCCCGGCATGAGTTTTAAGCCACCAGGTCCGGGACTCGAACCGTGGTCAACTACATGGGAGTCCACTGACATAGCCATTATGCCAACTGCTGGCCCCTCATATTCTCAGGTGTGTTTACGACCTACAAAAAAATTAAGCAATGTGTGACTGGGTTGTTTCTGAGGGCCCTTTCAACTTTTAACATTCTGGGATTCTATAATGTTGTCAAAAATGACATTTTTTTGAGGTTCAGAGTTTGAGACTTGAGAACCTCCAGACTTTAGAAGTAACACCTGGTGCAGCAAGATACAGTCTTTACATATTTATACTTACCTGTTATTTATATACAGCTTTCCCTCACCCTCCATGCTAGGCCCTCTCCAACTCATCTTTTTTTCTACTGCTGATAACTGGAATTTCCCACCTTTCCTCTTTTTAACCTGCTGTTGTTTTTGGACCTTTCCTATCTTGGCGAGGTTCCCAAGGAAAGGTAAATGTTGATAATTTGGGGATAGGTTGGGAAGAAAGCAAGACAAAGAATGCTAGTTAGGACACTTTTCTCTTACTATCACTTTTCCCATTAAAAAGAAAAGCAATTAGTGTGTCCAGCGAAATGAGGCACCGTCACTGCTTGGAATTGTGTGTGAATTACATGATGTTTTCTTCTCATACAGGAAAACTAGGTCCCTGTTCCTCATGCTTGCAAAGAAATGTTCAGCATAGTCTAGCTAGCTGTTTCACTTAAATTAAGATAAAGCTGACTTTAGTTGGAACAGTTTTGTTGTTCTTTGTCAAGATGGAGTTGGGACCAGGAGAAAGTAAGCAAGTCTTCGTTTCTACTGAATATTTCCAGAGACACCTATTTGGACTAAATAGACTGGTAGATTTCTTCTTGAGTACAGCTCCTGACCTGTCAATATCCCAGATGTAGAATAGAGATCTGGCCCATTGCCCAATATTCTCAACAAGTCTTCTTTTCTACAAAAGGCTTAGTGCACACTCCATCTGCCAATATAGGTAGCTTCAGGATTATATTGGTCAGGGTTCTCCAGAGAAACAGCACTACAAGGTATACACACACACACACACACACACACACACGTGTGTGTGTGTGTGTAGGCTGTCCACTAGGGTCACTTAATTAACACAACACTACAATATTAAAAAAACAGAAAGGAAAAAGTCTATCCCCTGTTTCAGACAGCTAGAGAGTGCCCAGTGTGCACAAGGAGACCTCAGGACTGAACCTTGGACCTTCCATATGCCCTCAGCATTGTGGAACATTGTGTTACTGCTGCCACCTTGACTGACTTGTCAAGATTCTTAAAGTGAAAGCATGCACTATAATAGAATAGCTGGAGGATTGGTCTTAATGTCTGGTTAGTGACCGGGTAGAACAGTCTGTGTTGGTTAATAGTCTGTGGAAGCTTTTGCGTGTTACATATTACATGGTTTTATTGGAGTAAAATCTGATTGCAATGTTGCCCCGTGTAGGCTTGTTGCTGAGATCACTGACTGCTGTCATAGTAAATAGTGCTCATAGGAGCATGAAATAGCTTTTAGCATAGCCTTGAAGCTACTGGATGCATTTGGAATAATGAAAGACTGATGGATATTCCTACGTTTGAGAATTTATTATGAACTAGGACTTGTTATCACTCAAAGGCAATTTTGAGATTTATTGTCTGACAGAAACATCAATACAGTGCTACACATTACTATGAAAGAATATGTTAAGGCTCACAGATAGTCCAAATGAAGGAGTGAGTAGAAGTTTTCACAGAGGATTTCACATTTAAGGCAGAATTTAAAGGCAGATTAGTAGTTTCCTAGCCAAAAAAGAGAATGGGAAATTATTCCAGTCAGAATTAGTAACATATCTGGAATGAAAGACTAAAGTTTGGGAGAACTGAGAAGATACTGGTTCCACTAAAGTGAATGTATGGAGGAGCAAGTGATAAAAATTGGAAGAGGAAGACTGGAAATATTAAGACCAAATTGGAAAGATTTTATCATGTAGGAACCAGGATTCCTTGCAGAATGATTTTTTTGTTTTGTTAAGAAGTACAGGCCCTGGGTACCAGCAAGTGTCATGGTGGTTAAGGTGCTGGACTCCCACATAGTCGACTGTGGTGTGAGTTCTGGATCTGGCTGCTCGAAAATCATTCTAGGCGTGTGTGTGTGTGTGTGTGTGAGAGAGAGAGAGAGAGAGACCAGAATCGTGAGAGAGGACCACAGTTTGAGTCCCAGACCTTGTGGCTCAAAAATCATGCTGGGTATGTGCATATGTGCGCAAAATCCTGGGAAGAGAATGAAGAAGGAATTGTGGCTTGGCTATCCCCCAGGGAAGGGGGGTGATTTCTTTTTCTCTCTCTGTCTCTCTCTGGGGAGCACACATGCCCCATGTCGAAAACCTAAAGAAAAAAAAAAAAAGGGTACATCTGAAAATTTTAAATAATGGAGGATATGAAGTGGAAATTTCTTTCTCACTTTCCTAAATCTTTGTTCTCACTCCCCAGACATAACCACTTTTAACATTTTGTCATGGGTCCTTTCAAAAATGCTGTGTACAGGTCCAGTAGGTGGTGTGGTTAAGTTGCTGAATTTCCCACTTGGCCATTTGCTGTTTGAGTCTCAGCTTAGTGGCTTGAAACTCACAGGTATGTGTGCATATGTGCCCAGAATCCTAAGAGGAGAATGGAGGAGAGAGGATTGCAGTGTGGCCATCCCCTCTTGGAGATGGCTTCTCACTTTCACTCCTTCTGTATCTCTCTTTCTCCGACAAGTAAACATGCTCTATGGAAAAAAAAAAAAAAAAAAGACAAACTGAAAATATGTTGGGTGTATACACAACATGTTTTACCTTTTCCTTTATTCTGATTGGATCATGCTTTAGTCATATTGTAAATCTTGTTTGTTTGTTTGTATCTTCTCTGAGAGAAACAGTAAGAGATAGAGAATACTCCCAACAGGGTCTCTATGTCATGATCTACACAGCCTTCAGCCAACCTTTGATTATGAGCAAGTCTATGTCTGTACTCAGAGAGGTCCCTGAACTTGAGCTGATAACCTACTCATGTGGAATTGCCTTGCAGAGTGTTACATTTTACCACTGCACTGCTTTCTGGTATCTACATCTTGCTTTTCTACCTAACAATATGAAATCAGAGGAATGTTTTCAAAAGGTGACTCGCTTCAATGTGGAATATGGTATGGTAAACATTTATTCAGTAAGTTACTGTTGGCCTACTGTCTGCTAGGCTTTCTTCTGGGTCCTGGGAATACAGTGGAGGCGTAATTTAGGAAACCATTACAGTAGCCTAAATGAAGGATGATAAGAGTACTGAAAGCCAGTGAGTATGGAATACCCACCAAACAGTATTGGGGTAAAATTGACAAATTCAATCAAGTGAGTGGAAACTGAGAGTTCAAAATATAGTTAAGATGACCTCAGGATTTTTTTTCTAAGTTTTTTTTTGTTTGTTTGTTTGTTTTTTTGCCTTAGGGCACATGCACTCACTGGACAGATAGACACAGTGAGAGGGAAAGTGAGAAATCACCCCCCAGGGAGGATTGCCATGTTGTTATCCCTTCTCTGTTCTTTTCCTGGGATCTTGAGCATGCACCCATATGCAAACACACTGGCATGATTTTCAAGACACTGAGTCCAAGACATAGTCTGCGGTTGGCCATGTGGGGAGTCCAGTGACATAACTGGAATACTGTCTGCTGGTCCCTTAAGATTTCTAACTTAGAAATTTAGTAAACCACAATAGGGAAAACAGCTCTGTGTGTGTGTGTGTGTGTGTGTCTTTCTACATCTCCATTTTGAGGTAGAAGGGTTTGTGGTGATTGTAGGGAGAATTCAGTTTGGACATAATATTTGTGAAGGTTGTTAAAGATACTGAGATTTCTGAAAGGCAAGGGAAATGAAAGAGCTCAGAAGAGGTTAAGAGGTAAAAGGTAAAACCAGATTTTTAAAAAATGTATTTGTAGTAGCGTAAGCCTTGGGAATGACTGTAATTGCCTAAAGAGAAGAGGGAGTGAGGGTGAACTGGCAAAGGAGACTGGGGAGTGGTCATAGAGAAATGAAGAGGACCAAGAGTATAACTCTTTGAGAACCAGATGATGAGAGGATTTCAGAGAAGGTGTTCTTTTTATCAGTGCCCATACTACAAATGGGTTAGATAGGGAAACACTGAAAAGAGGCTATTAGATTTGATGACAGAAGCTATCGTGAGATGGCAAGATTCATTTGGAAAAAAAATCTATAGATAGGAAAAGTTAGGCAGTGATATCAGAAGCAGGTGAGTATATCTATAATTATTTTTGTTTGGGAAGTTCTGAATATACACTTTATTTCTCTCAGATCTGTTAGCTAAAATGTAGTGGAGAACATAAATGTAAGCTTCTGAGAAGCCAAACTAGATGTAACAAATTCAGTGTACTGTGGCTAGTTCATGTACCCACTCTGCAAAATATTTTAGGCACATACTTCTAAGTGCCCATTGATAATAAGCCACACACAATTTAAAAACTTACTTTCTGGCTTCCCAAGCTGAACTTGGTTAGAAGCAACAAATGAATGGTGCATATATGTGTGTATGTGTGGTGGGGTTTAAGTAATGTACAGGGAGAGGCAAGCATGCTGACATCTGAAAAAATAGCATATACTACTTCAAGAGAGAAGAGGAGGCCAGAGCACATTCACAGGAAATATAAAAATTCATATAACATGCTAGTTTACTCCTATTTACTGCTGAAGCAAAGGAACCCCTAGAACTCCATGTACTCTTAATAGCTCCTTCCAACCTGGTATCTTTTCTCCTACAGAGATCCCTGAGCTTTTAGTGTACTTCTCTCATTTTTAAAGCCTTATTGTAGTTTTCATCCGATTCTGGGAGCTTTATTTTCCTTTTTCTTATCTTTTTTTTTTTAGATCTCAGTACACATTGAGTAGGGATATACAATGTGTATCTTTCCAAGTCTGGCTCGCTTCACTCAACATTAAGTCTTTTATATTCACCCATTTTGAGTCAAATGATAGAATTTCATTGATTCTTATAGCTATGTAATATTCCATACCGTGTGTGTGTGTGTGTGCGTATATACATGTATATATGTATATACACACATGTATACACACATACATGTATATACACACATATGTATATGTGTGTGTGTGTGTATACACACACACACACCACTACCACAGTTTTTCAACCCAATCATGTTTTTGGAGACTTAGGTTGGTTCCATGTTTTAGCAATTGTGAATAACGCTGCAATAAACATGGATGTACACGTGTTTTTTCGATTGAGGTTTTTTCTACCCTTTGAGTAAATACTAAGAAGCGGAATTACTGGTTCATATGGACATTCTATTTGTAGGTTTTTGAGAACTCTCCATATTGTTTTCCACAGAGGTTGAACTAATTTACATTCCCACCAAAAGTGTAAGAAGGTTCCCTTTTCAACACCTTCTCGCCAGCACTTGTGATTGTTTATTTTTTTGACCCTAGCCTTTCTTTTTCTTTTTTTTTTTTGAGAAATTTTCGCTATAGGCCGCGTGTGCTCATCAGACAGAGAGACATAGAGACAGAAAGCGAGAAATCACCCCCCAGGGGGGATGGTCACGCCGCAATCCCTTCTCCTCCATTCTCCTCTCGGGATCTTGGGCACGCACGCACATGCGTCCGGCGTGAGTTTTAAGCTACCCGGTCCGGGACGTGAACCACGGTCGACTACGTGGGAGTCCAGCGACATAGCCATTACGCTAACTTCCCGACCCTAGCCTTTCTAACTGGGATTAAATGATAACTCATTATGGTTTTAATTTCCATTTTTCTTATGACAAGAGACTTTGAACATTTGTTCACATGTCTCTTGACCATTTGTAAGTCTTTCTTGGAGAGTTGTCTATTCAAATCACTTGCCCATTTTTAAAATTGGATTCATTTTTTTAATAGGTGAACTACTTGAGTTTCCTATATATACTGGATATCAATCCCTTGTCTGAGGAATAATTTGCAAAAATTTTCTCCCTTTCCAAGGGTTGTCTTTTTACTTTAATTATTATTTCTATTGCTGTGAGCAAGATTTTTAGCTTGATGTAATCCTACTTGTCTATTTTGCTTATTATTTGCCTGTGCTTTAGGGGTCTTAACTTAAGAAATCTTTGCCTACTCTAATATATGGGAAAGTTTCTCCTACATTTTCTACTAGAAGTTTTGTGGTTTGAAGCTTTATTTTTAAATCTTTTGATACATTTTGAGTTAATTCTTGTTAATGGTGAGAGATAGGGGTCCAGTTTTGTTTTTCTGCAGGTGGATATTCCAGTACTCCCAGCACCCGTTGCTGAAAGGACTTTTGTTTTCTCTACTGCATTGTCTTGTACCCCTTGTCAAAGATCACTTGGCTGTCTGCTTATCACCCTTTGTTCCTCAACATGTTTGGTTTTATTTCAGTTCCTTAAAAGAGCCAAACTCGTCCCAGAATTCAGTACATGCTGTTTCTACGTCCAAAAATGCTTTCCTTCCTTCCCTACTCCTTTTTTGCCATGTTAATTCCTGTACTTACTTCAGAATCAGGTCATTGTCCCTTTTTTTGAAAACTATCATTGACTCATAACACCCTCAGTAGGTGCTGTGTTATAACTGTATTTACTTTCTTTCTAGCAGTTATCTTAATTTGTAATTCTGAGCTCATTTACATGGTTATCTGGTTATTTGTTTCCAACTTATCTCTAAAGTTCTTTGTTCACAATGCTAGAAAACAATACACATTCAAAATAAATGTGTGAAAGCAAGTCTGAATTAACTAATACACGAATGAACCACCTTTCAGCTGTCAACCAGTGCTACTTTTCCTACTAATACTAAGGAGACCAACATTTCACATGAACTGTATCTGGACCACCATTATTAAACATTTATTTCTAGACAATTTAACAATTAAATTATTTCCAAGTGCTAATCAACAAAACAAAAATTAATTCACTTAGATGATCATTCAGCCCCCTTTTCCTCCTCTACCTTTATTTCTCCCTCCTTGTTTTTCCTTTCATTCTTTCCTCCCTCACTAAAGCTCATCTTAAAAATAAGACGTACATGTGATACAAAAGTGAATTATCTTCTTAATATTCACAAGAGAACAAAAAGGGGAGCTTTATTCTCTTTGAAATTGTATATAAAATTGCACTTATTTTTTGAGGAGAGATGAATTTTTTGAGGAGAGACGATCTATAATTTTTTTTAACACTAGAAGATATGTGCATACCTCCATACCCCCACCCCCATGGGATATAGTCACATCATAGTCTTCTCTCCATTTCTCCTTCCTGTCAGGATTCTGGGCATATATGCCTGTCATATTTTTCAAGCCCCTAGGGCTTGAACCAAAGTCTGGCTCCCTTAACCTCTGGACTTACAGGGTTTGCCCAAAATCTGTACATTTTTATCAGAATCACAACGGGTATAACTCACTGGTGTGATCTAATTTCTCACTTTATAAGTGAGAGAGTAAAGAATTTAAAAAGTGAATCTAATAGTACAGTAGTTTGTATCAATCAGATCCTGTACTAGAGCTTGAGTATGCTCTGTCTTCTACTGTGTTAGAGGCAGTTGTAGAATCAAAAACCTTTAGAGCTGAAAGAGAATTTAGTTACATAGTTTAATTATCTTACTTTACATAGTAAGAAATTCACACTTATAGAAATTGAATTAGTTAGGAAACAATAGTACAAATTAAAACACTAGACTCGATTACTGGATTTTTGCACATCCTAAATAATGCATATTTGTATTCTCAGCTGCTCTTCAGAAAAAGATGTATGCCTTTTGCACGTTACAAATTAACATTTTTATTTAGGAGAGGAAGCAGTTTCTTCTTTATTCTCCTTTCAGGATTTTGGACACATGTGCACATGAGCCCAGCATATTTTTCAAGCGCCGGGTCTGGGACTCAAACTGTACAATTAGCCTTGTGGAATCTAGTCCCCTTAAACTCCATGCCACCTGTTGCCAACAGAAAACTTCTTTTTAAATTTCTCTTTCTACCCAAGCTGCATTATAGCAACAATTAAATAAACCAAAAAAGAATACTGTCATCCCAGTTTCCACTGTTTTCTTTTAGTCATTGTCCTTATTCATACCATTCAGATAAACAAATTCTCATGTACAATTTGTCTCTAAAGTGAGAGACCTGAGTTTGAAACCTAGGTCCATAATTTACTAGCTATGGACCAATGGTAGGTATAAAGGTGTTATCGTAAGGATTTAATAAGGTAATACTTTTAAATATTAATATTATTAATATTTTTATTAATTTGTATGTAGTGTGAACCATTGTAAAGCACTACCTTTACCTGTCTGTATTTTAAAATAAACATCTTTACCTGAGTTTTATTTATTCCTTTATTTATTTATTTATTTTGGAGAGATTTTTACTGTTGTGTGTATGATTTTTACTATAGGGCACATGTACTTGCCAGAGAGACAGAGAGATAGAAAGCAAGAAATATCCCCCCCCCCCCAGGGATGTTGACCACACTGCAATCCCTTCTCCTCCATTTTTTTGGGATTTTGGGCACCCATGCACACACACATACATGCCTGGTGTGAGTTTCAAACTGTGGTTGGCCTTGTGGGAGTTCAATGCCTTAACACACAACTACCACCTACTGACCCTTTACCTAAGTTTTAATCGGAATAATGTCTGTGATTTGGCTTGGTGTGCTACTTTAGTTTTTTCTATTGTCTTCTTGTTTTTCAGGTGCTTTGAACTCAAATAAGTAAGAACGGAGACTTGCTTTTGATACTGGAGATAACCCAGCAATGGGGCCGCGGAAGAAAAGCGTTAAAACGTGTGTCTTAAATAGTGAAATCCCAGAAGAAACGTTATCAGATGAAACCAAGGACTATATGAATCAACTTTCACATGAAGTACTTTGCCATATTTTTAGGTAAGATTTCATTTCACCCACCTAAATGTATAAGTAAGAGCACAGCCTAGAGCTGCTCTTTCTAATATGGTACTCACTAGCTACATGAGACATTTAAATAAAAAATCTAGTTCTTCAGTTGCTAACTACTTTCCTAGTAGTCATATGTGACTAGTGGCTAATATACAGGACAGCACAGAGTGCAGATAGAGAATATTTTTTTTGTTACAGAAAGTTCTAGTAGATAGCCCTTCTCTAGATTGTTAACATTTCTAGGCTTCTTGGAAATTTTATCAACTGACCAATTTGTTGACTTTTGTTGTTAAATTACATTATGCATATGACATAAGATAGTATTTCTTTTTTCCTTTTTTGACTACATCTACGATGAGAAAAACATTTTGTACAGTATGCACATATATAAGTGATCTAAACAAAAAAATTTGTGAGAGGCCAGCAGGTGGGTTGGTGGTTAGGAGCCTGCTAGAATCCATGTAGCTGACTGTGTTTTGAGTCCTGGACCTCGCAGCTTGATTTCTCATTTTTCCCTCTCTCTCTCTTTCTCTGTCCCTGATGACT
The DNA here is from genome assembly GCF_000334495.1 of Tupaia belangeri chinensis. Taxonomy (NCBI): domain Eukaryota; kingdom Metazoa; phylum Chordata; class Mammalia; order Scandentia; family Tupaiidae; genus Tupaia; species Tupaia belangeri. The sequence continues at coordinate 4,320,018 of NW_006159703.1, forward strand.
GTAGCCCATTAAGCAATAATAATTATTACTAATAATTAATAAAACAGATAATTGTAATGAAATAATACTCATCATTACTATATGTAGCACATATATTAAAGCTGTCATGACTAATACAGTACAACACAAAAAGTATTTTTTTTTTAAAGAAAAATCTTTTTTTGTCCTTTTTTTAGTTTGCTATAAAGCATTTGTGGTCACTGGAGACACAGACAGGAAGAAAAAGAGAGAAAATGATAAATCACTCCCCATAGGGGATGGCCACACCACAGTCCCTTCTCCATTTTTCTCTCGGGACTTTGGACGTACACGCACATGAGCTGGCATGTATTTATTTTAAGCCACTGGATCCTGGACTCAGACCATATGGGTTGGCTTTGTGGGATTTAGCCCCTTTAACCTCTATGCCACCTGTTGGACCAAGGAAAACCTCTTTTTTAAAAAGTTAATTTTTTTTTTTTTTTTTTTTGGAGAGGTTTTTGCTGTAGGGCGCTCGCCAGACAGACAGAGAGAGACAGAGACAGAAAGCGAGAAATCACCCCCCAAGGGGGGATGGCCACGACGCAATCCCTTTTCCGTTCTCGTCTCGGGATCTTGGGCACACACGCACCCGGCGTGAGTTTTAAGCCACGGGGTCCGGGACACGAACCACGGTCGACTACATGGGAGTCCAGCAACATAGCCATTATGCTAACTGCTTGTTCAAAAGTTAATATTTCTACCCAATTGCATTATAGCAACAGTTAAATAATCCAAAAAAGAAAACTCTTCATCCCAGTTTCCACTGCTCTCTTTTAGTCATTGTCTTTACTGATACCATTTAAATAAACACATTCTGATGTACAATTTGTCTCTGAAGTGAGAGAACTGAATTTGAATCCTAAATCCATAATTTAGTAGCTAAGGACCAATGATAGCTGTAAAGATGTTATTATAAGGATTTAATAAGGTAATGCTTTTAAAGCTTTAGCACACTGTTGAATAAAATGCTTGCCAAGTGCTAATGACTATTAGTGTATTCTGTCTTTTTTTTATATTGCCAAGTGGTTATCATAATTGTCATTCTAATTACTGCTTACTATTGCATTGAATATGTATATGACATACTACCATTTCCTTTATCGTCTTACATATGGATTCTTTCCAGTTTTTGTTTTCAGTTTCCTGCAGTTACAGTTGCAATTTTTCTAAGTGTTTGAATTTTTATAAATTATTTACTACTTGCATAATATGAGATTTTAAAATAATGATTAGTTATTTTAGGGAACCTTGGCCCCTTTTTTTCTCATTTCTAATAAAAAGTCTTGTTAGTCTTTATCTTCCACAGGGCATTATTCTGTGACGCAATGTAGTATTTGTTTAGTCTGGGAATAGAAGACTCAATTAAAATAATATATTTTTTTTTAAAGAGAGATTTTTGCTACAGGGCATGTGCGCTTACTGGAGAGACAGAGAAAAACAGAGACAGAAAGTGATAAATCCCCCCCTGGGAGTATGGCCATACTGCAATCCCTTTTCTATTCTTCTCTCAGGATCTTGGGCATGCACTCACTTGCACCTGGTGAGTTTTAAGCCACTGGATCTGGGACTCGACCTGCAGTCAGCTACATGGGAGTCCACTGATGTAACCATTATGCCATCTGTTGGTTCCAATAGATGTATATTTTAAGTAATAAACCCATATGAAAATTCATCTGGCAGAAGAAAGTGGTGAGAGTAGCCAAAACTTTGAAAAAAGGTTCTAACTCTGCCAGATATTTAAATACAGTCTAAAGTATACAGTAGTTACATATATGTCACTGGAGAAGATACCTAGACAGTTGGGTTAAACATATAAACATTAGTTCCATATTTAGTTTTAAATACATGCAAAATTTTAACTTATAGTGATGTAGTATTCACATCAATGAGGAAAAGCTGGATGGATTACTGTTGACAGTATCACAACCTACAAACCATTTTGAAGAAAAAACAAAAGCATGTTCTTGTTTTTCCTATCTTCCAACTAAATTCTAAGTGGATTAATGAAATAAATAATAAAACCATTAAAATTCTACAAGATAATATAGATAAAATTCTTTTTAGGCATGAGTGTTACTGGTTAAATTAATGGTAGGCTGTATTATGACAAAATTGAACCATATTAAAATAAACTTGCTAATTCATTAAGTGATTTTTAAAATTTTGCCATCTATTTACCAGAGGGAGAAAGGCAAAGAGAAGGAAAGGGAGAAAGGACCCCTCCCCAACAGGGCATGGTCATATTGCAATCCCTTCCCCTTCATATTCCTACCCTGATGGGTTTTCGGGACACACACCTGCACTTAGTTTATCTGTCAAGCTACTGGATTGGGATTCAGATTACATTGTTAGCCATGTAAGATCTGGCCACTTTCTTATTTATTTATTTATTTATTTATTTATTTATTTATTTTGAGAGGTTTTTACTGTAGGGTGCAAGCGCTAGCCGGAAAGACACAGACAGAGAGACAGCGAGAAATCACCCACTAGGAGAGATGGCCATTCTGCAGTCCCTTCACCTCCATTCTCCTCTTGGGATCTTGGGCACGCACGCACATATGCCTGGCATGAGTTTCAGCCTCTGGGTCCGTGACTTGAACTGCGGTCAACTACATGGTAGTCCAGCGACGTAGCCATTACATCATCTTCTGGTCCCATATTTTATTTTATTTTTTTGAGAGAATTTTGTTATATAGTACATTCATTTGCTGGAGAGAGACAGAAGGAGAGAAATCACACCCGGGGGATGGCCACACTGCAACCCCTTCTCCTTTCTCCTCTCAGGATTTTGGGCAGGCATACACAGGCACCTGGTGTGAGTGTCAAGATGCTGGGTCTGGAACTTGAACTATAGTTGACCTCATGGGAGTCCAGTGCCTTAACCACCACACAACATTTTAAATTAAAAGTAGATCAGATAACATTTTATTGTTGAATCAGTATTCAAGTAGAAGTAAAATCAAGTAAAAGGATGGTACACTCTTGTTAGAATGAAGAAAACATGCAGAAATCTGCAGAATGTAGGAAGAACGACGAAGTCGGGTTCTTGAATTTGGTATGAGAGGTTTATTGTAAAAATAAATAGGTTAAGTTCTGATTTATTTTTCAGCTTTTAAAGTTTTTATCTGAAAATGCATGTTGTAGTGGTCTTCCTTAAGAGATACCTAATCTTTCCTATACCTGTTGCGCTACCTCTATCTTTTCTAAAATGGAAAATGTATTTGATCTGACTTTTAAACTCTAGCTCTTGGACTATATATCTGTGAAGAAAAAATGTATTTCTTTTTCTTATGGCAAATATGATGTAAAATAATCTTGCCTTTTGTGATTACTGAAACTTATATCAATAAATGGAGTATATTATTAACCCAAGTAAATAATTTGGGTTATTTAAAAAAGTGGGACGGACCATCAGTTGGTGTAATGGCCATGTTGCTGGATTCCCATGTAGTTGACTGTGGTTCGAGTCTCGGACCCAGTGGCTTAAACTCACGCCGGGCACGTGTGCATGCGTGCCCAAGATCCCAAGAGGAGAATGGAGGAGAAGGGATTGCAGCATGGCCATCCCCCCTGGGGAGTGATTTCTCACTTTCTGTCTCTCTGTCTCTGTCTTTCTGGTGAGTGCACGCACCCTATAGCAAAAACTTTAAAAAAAAACTTTATTTAAGACACAAATTCAGTACTTTTTATTCATAAAATATGTAGTTGTGTAGGTTCTAAAAATTATTGTACATCTATCTAAATTATAGAGAAAGTATATTACTATAACTAGCAATAATGCTTTTTTAAAATTAAAAAAGTTAAAATTTTAACTTTATTTATTTAACTTGACTAGAGAGGGACAGAGCGAGAATGAGAGAGAGAGAGAGAAGGAAAGTGAGAAAGCAAGCCACCAGGTCTGGGACTTGAACTATGATTGGCATGTGGGAGCCCAGCGCCCTTAATCACCATGTTACCTGCCAGCCCTAGTAATACTTATCTTAGTGGAAAAAAAATTTTTGATTTTACTCTTCATTAAAATAGTTTTAAAGGGGGAAAGAAGAGCAACCAGAGGTAGAAAAAAAAAATGAAACAAAATATTCAGCAGGCATATGTGGGCTTTTAGAATAAGCATAATTTTTAAGAACTAGGGTCATTGCAAACTGTGTTGATATTTTTGTTCTTCCTCTTCTGACATTTTCCAAGTTTAACTTTTTCTAGTTAATTTTACTGCTTGTTATATGGATTAATTTTAACATTTACTGTATCATGTGGATTCTAACAGATAACATACTCACCTGGAATTTGAAGGAAATTTAATGAAGGGGCTATGTGCATTGGCAGAGGTAGAGTAGGGGAACTAGTGAAAGATGTTAACGAGTTCAGCAGCAGGAAGGAACATCAACAGCTCTAGCTGTCCAGGTTCAGCTGGTACTTTACAATCGTCAAAGGCAGGCAGAGAGCTAGAGAGGGGGAAGGAAGAGGACTGGGGGAGGGCTGTGTGGCAGTCACCAGCCACTTAACCTTTTAAGGTTGTTATGAAATAGTCATTACATTATGCTGTTTTTGACACATAATAGACTCACCAGAGGATAGCTTTTACTTTTTTAAAAATTAATGTAAGTGTGTATGTGGTGGGGTTTTAAGAGAGAGAAAGAAATAGATGAAATATCTGATCTTTCCAAATTGGAATTGTTGGAAATAGAAGTTAATTAAAATTTGAGAGACAAAGAAACAATAATTAGAAAAAGAGGAAGTTGCAATTCAGAAGAGGTGTTTTCACTTACGCAAAACCATTATCAGAATGTGTGATCTTGATGGTAGAAGATTTAGGAAAATAAATTGTATACTATAAAATCAGCGTGCATGTTTGTCGAAAATATAGTTTCAAGGAGTGGAGGTGGGATTTAGAGGGCATAGGGAGTCATTATAGAAAATAGATTCTGCTAAAGATATGAAATGATATTGTTTCTGTTTAACTCAATTCATTCTCTGATCTTTTTCACATTTTCTTGTATCATGATACCTACAAATGCATTGAGACTTTTTTCTTTCTTCCTTTCTTTGTTTGCTTGTTTTCAGATTTTCTTTGTCTATGAAAACTCAGAAGAAAGGCAGGTTTTATTAAATGCCATATGGAAGGAGCTCAGTACTTTATTTGGATACTTGAGTATTTGCTGACTTAAATAACTGCTCTTAGTAAAAAGTAATGTAACCTTATGCATGTTAGCCTTAAAACTCTATGAAATACTAAGATCTTATTTCAGGGGTAGGAGAATGGGGGAAGAAGAAGAATGACTTACTGATGAGAGGAAGTACTTTCCCATTTGATAAATAGAAGTTTCTTTCTCTCACAAAGGTACCTCCCTCTGCAGGATATCATGTGTATGGAATGTCTTTCCCGGAAGCTGAAAGAAGCAGTGACTTTGTACCTAAGAGTTGTGAGGGTTGTGGATCTCTGTGCAGGGCGGTGGTGGGAATACATGCCAAGTGGTAAGTATGTTTAGTCTCTAAGGTTGAGTAGAACCCTACTGGAAAGTAATGATTGTTCCATAGAACATTGCTTGTTGTCTTTTTTTTTTTTTTTGGAAGAGGTTTTTGCTATAGGGCACGTGTGCTCGGCTGAAAGACAGAGAAAGACAGAAAGTGAGAAATCACACACACACACGCACACACACCCCGGGGAGATGGCCATTCTGCAATCCCTTCTCCTCCATTCTCCTCTTGGGCATGCACACACACACGCCTGGTGTGAGTTTAAGCCACCAGGTCCAGGATCAAACCGCAGTCAACTATGTAGGAGTCCAGAGACATAGCTATTATGTCAGTTGCTGGTCCCAACATTGCTTGTTGTCTTAAGAAAGGCAATCTGAATACCTTGTATATAAGGAGGTAGGACTTTTCCACATTATGATGGTTTTAAGTTGTAAAAGCCATTTTGCCCGAGGCTTTACTGTTTTAGTAGTCTGTTTTCATTTATGGCTCCTTAAGGATCTACAGCAGGCTGGTGTGTGTGTGTGTGGGTGTGTGTGTGTGTGTGTGTGTGTATGTATACATACAAACTATATATTTGTGTATCACGTTAGACAGTGTGTCCTTTATTTTAGGATGCAAGTTTTCTGGAGAATGGTAAAATTCTCCATCTCCTAGTCTTCTTCTACACCTTAACTGCACCCTCTAATTAAATGAATATTTATCAATTTTTGTAAAACTGCTCTGCTAGATCAGAAATTACACTGGAACTTTCATTTCCTTAGCACTTTTAAAAGGCCTGTGCTAGATCTTGGAGTTTCTCAAATAAAGCACTGACCTTGCAGGTTAAGAACTCATAGATAGAGACCAGCAGGTGGATGGTGGTTAAGGTGCTGGACACTCCCACATGGCCATCCACGGTTCAAATCCTGGACCTGGTAGCTTGCTTTCTCACTTTCCCTCTCCTCTGTATCTTTCTCTGGTCAAATTAAGATAAACGAACAAATAAAATTAAATAAATAATTCTTTTTTAAAAAAGTACTCATAGATAATAGCCTAATCACAGCAAATTGCCCTCAGTTCAAGAGACTGTTAGGAAAGTTTAGTTAGGCAAAGCATACCTAAAAAGAAAGAATTAAAATGAAAGGCCAAGGGAGAATTCTTTTAGTTAACACCAATCCATTAATCTGTGCCATTGTTTATTTACTATTTAGCCATTTTGAAGCTATCTTTTAAAAATTGCCCTTTTTTTGTGATAATCCAGATCATAAGAGTAAAATAAAATGAGGAGGCTGATAGGGACAAAAAAAAAAAAAAAAACAACCTTAATAGAAGTGAAGGGCTGAAGAGATAGTTGTCTACCTATAGAATAGTGGAATATTGTGCAGGTGGAAGGCTGTTTTCTTTCAAGGGGGTCATCAGTCAATAGGTAAGTCTTTATCAGTTGGCTAGAGTAGTTGTCAGTATGTACTTTCTCATGAGGAACATCATAAAGACCTGAGGGTAGAACTTAGCTTGATAGGGATAGTTCTTTCCAGATACTTAAAGAATCCATCCCTAAGGGGAAAGATTCATCTTATTCCAGAGAATGATTGTTTTTAACTGGAAAGAAAAAAATCGGGGCAGTATAAAAAGATTATCTTATTCCTTATAATAGATTTGTTTTAGCAGAGGTAAGGCAAGCACGAATTCTGCAATAAGATTATATAAGATAGAGCTCCCATGTGATGCATTAGCATCTTTTCCCTTTATGAGAAAAAAATTTGCCTGGCGGTAGCTGACTTCTCACCTCTGCAGTGAGTATAAAAAAGAGTTGAAGCAGTCTCCAGCCTAGGATAAGATCTACCTAATCCTACTCACTAATGCCACCCTATCCTGTATTCTGGAGTTGCAACTCTGATTCCTTAATAGTATGAATGATTTACCCAGACTGTTTCTTTGAATTCTTATACCATCTGTAAATAAGGTAGAGTTCTCCCATTTTATAGTGAGAGGCAGCAGGTAATAACTGACAAAAGAGAATAGACACTGGTGGTAGTCAGACTTGGTTTTTAATTTTACAATAGCATTGCTGCTTGGTAGTTCTTAAACTTTTATCTTCATTTTTTACATCTATAAATGTGGTGATACAAATGTCAGTCACTAACAATAGAGTGATAAAACTATACAAGAGAGTAGGATTACCAGTAGATTGTGTAATGGTTACATTCCGGACTCCCACATAGTTGACCACTGTTTGAGTCCTGGACCCGGCCGCTTATGTGGGGCGCATATGCTTTTATGTCCAAGATTCCAAGAGCAGAATGGAGGGAGAAGGGATTGCAGCATGGTCATACCCCCAGGGGGTGAGTTCTGGCTTTCTCTCTCTCTCTCTCTCCAGCAAGTGCATGTACCCTATAGCAAAACTGTTTCTCTAAAAAAAAACAACCGAACGAACAACAACAACAAAAAACTGTACAGAGAGTGATAAAAATAAAAAACCTTCTTAGAATTATAGAGACCAAGTAGTCTTCAAAGTCCCTTTTTGCTCTTCACCCTTGTGATTCTCAGGCTTACTTATCTGGACTAGCCTTGTGCAAATAGAACATCTTTTGAAGCTTTAGTACATCAGACTTACTCATTTAGGGCTTCATTTTTCTTTCTTTTTTTTTGGAGAGTTTTTTGCTATAGGGCACATACGTTTGCCAGATAGAGAGAGACAGAGGGACAAAAAGCAGGAAATCACCCCCCAGGGGGGATGGCCACGCTGCAGTCCCTTCTCCTCCATTCTCCTCTCAGGATCTTGGGCATGCATGCACACGCGCCCGGCGTGAGTTTAAGCCACCGGGTCCGGGACTCGAACTGCAGTCGACTGCGTGGGAGTCCAGCGACATAGCCGTTACGGACATAGCCATTATGGTAACTGCTGGTCCCAGGGCTTCATTTTTATTTCTGAGAGTTAATATTTTTATTTGGCATTAGTGACCAGTTGGCTTTCTGACAGCCTCCACTAAAATAAAAAGCCACAGTAATAGATAAGGTATCATTTGTATGACACTTGCCTGCCTGCTTACATAACTAATAACTCATACTGTGAAAGTAGCCTGTTTCCCTCTGATCTCACGTTGTTGATTCCTACCATGGAGCACAGGTAGCCTTCCAGATAGCTTCATGTCAACTCAGCATCCACTCAGGTTTGGAACCCTCTTTACTCATAATTGTCTTTTTCAAAAGAATGAATTGTCTAAAATGGCCGGGGCAGGATAAAAACACAGGGCAGAATAATTATTATGAAACATAATAAGAGAACCTAGTTTAAGATCAGAATGAAGTTGGAACCATAAACTTCCTAAAGACGAGGGTCATATTTATATTTTCAGATGTGTGTTATACAGAGCTCTAGAAGTTTTACAGACCAGGGACTTCTGGCCTCTGGGGATGGAAGAGGGTATGGTGATCAAATGGGTGGTCCCTGTTCACCCATCAATCAAATAGATCTAAGTCCTTTGTATCAAAGTGTATTCTTAGTTGAAGATTTCTATGCTTTTAAAGCAATTATAACAAAAAGTTAAAAACCTCAGCTGTGACATATAAACTCTGACCAAGTAGTTTCCAACAGTTATTTTTGTCTGCATTTTCTGTTGCTCAGCTGTAGTGTTCACCTTGTGAAAATTTGAAAAGGAAGTGTTTTTTTTTTAAGTTTTGATAAAAATTACAAATGCCTAGTAAAGGTTTAATAAACAGAAAAATGAATGTGCTTCTGAATACTTCTGAACTTCTCAGGCTTCACAGATTCCAGTTTTCTAACGCTATTAAAGAAGATGCCAGATGTTGAACAGTTGTATGGCCTTCATCCTCGATACCTTGAGAGGCGAAGAGTGAGGGGCCACGAGGCTTTCAGCATTCCAGGAGTCCTAGAAGCTTTACAGGCATGCCCAAACTTAGTGGTGAGTTTATATGCTTGAACATTTCGATATGAACCATTTGATGAAATAATAGACTAGCAGAACAGGTTCACTCACATGCAGACTTCATCCATAACAAACATGTTTAAAAATTCCATTGCTTACTTAGAAAAAGAAGTCTGGGATGCTAAATCAAAAGCGCTTCTAATGTGTGTTTTGGTGTTACTTTCTAGGGTGTAGAAACTTCTCATTTGGAATTGGTCGAATCCATTTGGACATACATGCCCCATGTTCATATTTTGGGAAAATTTCGAAATCGTAATGGAGCATTTCCAATTCCTCCTGAAAATAAATTGAAAATACCTATAGGAGCCAAAATTCAAACTTTACATTTAGTTGGTAAGTATGTGTTTCTTGCATAACTTTTAACTCCTTGAAATGCCATGTAACTAGTCACCGAAGGGGGTTAATGAGAGTTTTAGAGAAGGCTTTCTTGGTGATGGTGGTAAAGAAAATGCTTATATAAAAATTTATATTTTTATATTAAAGGCCCTATGAGAGAAAAATATTGCTTCATAAATAATATAGTCCCACTCTGAAGATGGTTTGAGTAGTTAGGAAGTTTTTTGTTATTTTTTTCTTTGAGTCAGGACACTGCTGTTATTCTCCCTTTTGGGCCTTGTTCTATTCTCTAGAAGAAGGCTTTCCATTATAAATGCCCTACGTTTATACTATCCTATATACCCTCTTTCGCCAGTAAAACTGAGGAATTAGATTTTTAAATTTATTTTGTTGGTTTATTTAATATTTTTAAGGAGATTTTTGCTATAGGGCATGTGCGCTCACTGGCAAGATAGAGAGACAGAAAGCGAGAAATCACCTCCCAAGGGGCATGGCCACACCAGGATCCCTTCTCCTCTCAGGATTTTTGACGTGCATACAAACGTGCCTGGCTTGAGTCTGAAGCTGCGAGGACTGGGACTCCAACCATGGTCGACTGCGTGGAGTCCAGTAATAAAACCATTATACCATCTGCTGGTCCCAATTTATTTAAATTTTAATAGCCATGCAGTAATTGCAGTAGCTGGTAGCTACTTTGTTACACAGCTCAACTCTATAAATGTCACAAAATAAAAAATCTCAATAGGTCAGTTCTTAGTTATCTCCATCCTTTTTTTTTTTTTTTTTTAATTTGCCGTAGGGCAATGTACTCTCCAGAGTGAGAGAGAAGGAATGGGAGAAAGCACTCTCGTAGAGGATGGTCACGTCACAATCCCATCTTTATTTCTCCTTTTGGGATTTGTGCATACACACACATGCACTCAGCTTATTTTCAAGCCACTGAATCTGGGACTCAAATCATGCTGTTAGTAGATAGGATCCAGCTGCCTCAACCACCAGACCACCAGCTGGTCCTGTCTGTATGTTTTCTTTTTTTAAAAAAAAACAAAGGACAAGCATGGATACTATTGAGTAAAGCTGTTCTGAATTCCTTGTTCATGATTTAATTGTATTTATTTAGTTCGTTAATTTAATTTGACCAAAGACAGACAGAGAAAGAGAGAAGGAAAGTGAGAAAGCAAGCTGCTAGGTCTAGGACCCAAACCGGTCAGCCATGTGGGAGTCCAGCATCTTAATCACCATGCCAGCTGCTGGCCCGTCTGTAAGTTTTCTAAGCAAAAGATTTCCGAATGTCTTTCAACCTAGAACCAATGGAAAGCTGCCTCTTACCTTTCTCCCTGAGAAATGGGGATGGAATAATAATTTTCCAAAAGCACCTTGTTTGTATATGCACTCTCCATCTAAATATTCTCTGAAATCGTATCTCGGCAATTTAAAGCTAAGTACATGAGAAAGGCAGATATTTTCTCAAGTTTAATTTGTCTTCTTTGGTTTAGACTGCTGAAAGAAACTTTGGGGGACCCCTGTTAATATTGCGAGACAGTTAATATTTATTTGATATTTTATTCAGCATGTATGTATTGAGTATGTATTCTGTTTCAAGCATTAATCCAAGTCTTGGAGATGGTCTGAAGAACTGGAAATTTCTAAAACTGTTTTACATGGTGAACAGAGGGCAGCAGGGGTGATGAGGTAGATTTTTGCTTTTTGTGTCTTTTTTTTTTTTTAAGAGATTTTTGCTATTTGGAGAGACAGAAAGCAAGAAATCATCTCCCATGGGCTGACACCCCCCCTCCTCCCCAACCCTGGGTGTCACACAGCAGTCCCTTCTCTTCTCTTCTCCTCTTGGGATTTTGGGCACATATGCACATGTGCTCAGCATGAGTTTGAAGCCACTGAGTCTTGGACTCGAACCGTGGTCCACTAGTGAGAGTCCAGCAATGTAATTACGCTGTCTGGTGGTCGTAGGTCATAAAGAATATGTACACAGTTGTAAAATAGTAAAAAGCTGTAGTAACCCTTCATTTATAAGATCAGGGAGTGATTGCATTAATTCATGCGATTCATTCAACAGTTTAATAGTTACTGTATGATGGTGATACAAAGATTTATAGTGAATTAATGAATATGACTGGGATGATGGGTAATTGTATCCTTTGTTTATAGAATGGGTTTGGGGCAAAAGGTGGATTGGGCACAGGGTGTATTGTTTTCTCTGAATCATTCTCACCCTTTCTATCTTGGATTTCCTACCTTCTTCATGGTTGATCCTGTACTTCCCTCTGAATCTGAACCTCACTACGTCTGCTTTTCTTTTTTTGGTCTCATCCCAATTTACTTTTAATCTGCTGCTACACAAAGTATATGCATAATTCAAGCTAAAGTTAACTACGCTATTTTGAAAGAAGGAGGTTAAGAATTAGTTCTTGTTGGTTACTGTAGAAGCAGTCTGCAGAAGTTAGCTTCTAAAGAATCAACCATTCAAGCACTCTAATTTTGCTTTATCTGGGTATTCTTGCTAGGAGGGTTCCTACCGTGTCAGATTTAAAAGTTGCATTAAAACAGCTTTTGGTAGTTCAGTTTGGTTAAGTGCCATCCCTTTGGATCCTTAGAATTCTCCCACAGGATTATATCCCTTCCTTTCTTGTGCTTGCAGTGTTCAAGCTTTGGGTGAGTTCCTCAGACTGCTTTCTCCCATGTAGGATTTTCAGGTTATCTCTCTTGTTTCTTCTTACACATAGTTTGAACTTTTCAGGGACATAAAATACCTTTATCCATTCGAAACATTAAAATAAACATCTGTCACATTTCTTGTTTAGAATCATACTGGCTTACTTCTATCACGTTTACAAATCCCTATTCACGTATTTCCAGAAACAGTTTTTCAAGTTCTGTCTTGTATATCTTCTAAAATTACAATATGTAAGCTTATGCTAAGAAATTTAGTTTTTCCCAGTAGTAGGGCAGGGCATTGATAGTCGATATGAATTTGTATATTCTGCCTCCATCTTCACAATTATGCGTTGTTGGCCTACTTTTATTTTACTCTTCTGAGCAAATATAAAAGTTATAATGAAGCTATGAGAAAGATTTATCTGTATAAAATATAGAAATACTTTTTTTTTTTTGAGAGAGAGAGAGATTTTTGCTATAGGGCACGTGCGCTCGCCAGACAGACAGAGACATAGAGACAGAAAGCGAGAAATCATCCCCTGGGGGGATGGTCACGCCGCAATCCCTTCTCCTCCATTCTCCCGGCGTGAATTTTAAGCCCCCGGGTCCGGGACGTGAACCGCGGTTGACTACGTGGGAGTCCAGCAACATAGCCATTACGCTAAGTGCTTGTTCCCTAGAAATACTTTTTAAATCCCTTATGTGTTTTCTTTTTTTAGTTGTTTTTTGGTTTTGTTTTGCTTTTATGTTTTGCCATAGGGCACATGTGCTCACCAGAGAGAGAAAGAAAGGGAAAGTGAGAAATCACCCCACAGTGGGGAATGGCCATGCTGCAATCCCTTCTCCTCCATTCTCCTTGAGATTTTGGGCAGGCACGCACTGCATACACACCTGGTATGATTTTCAGGCCACCAAGTCTGGGATTCAAACAGTTGTCAGCCATGTGGGAATCCAGTGCCTTCACCACCACACCACCTGCTGGCCCTCTTATATCCCTTTTCTAGAAAATTAAAAAGTATATTGTTTATGGTTTACATAAATTGTTCTTTACAGGCTTGTTTAAGCCATAACTGATAGATTTTAATTATGTAATTCATTCTAATAAAAATTTTAAAGGATAAACTGTCAATTTATTTTTGTGATTCTTTTCTTCTTTTCCGTATTTGTGTTTTAGGGGTGAATGTTCCTGAAATCCCTTGTATCCCAATGTTAAGGCACCTTTATATGAAGTGGGTAAGACTCACTAAACCACAGCCATTTAAAGACTTTCTTTGTATCAGCTTAAGAACTTTCGTCATGAGGAACTGTGCAGGTAATAATACAGTTACAGTGCCAATTAAACACACAGTTAATAGTGCGAATTAAACATATGCTGTTTTTAAAACATCCTAATGTAATTCTTTATTTACATTTATAAATGGAACTGTATTACTATTTATGTTTTATAATTTACTCATCTTGTGAAGATAAATATATTTTCTGCTTTAAAGGCATTAGAAACATGATTTATGTTTGATCTTACTAAAAAAAATAAGTTTGCGTAGCTACCTGTTTCCTACAGGCATGTTTTACCTTTCAAAAGATTGTTTTACTACATTTCAATCTGCTTCATCTGTGGTCTTAATCATCCTGCATGTAAATAGTCATCTGATTTACTCTGCCTTTAACATTACTTTTATGATACTATTTTCTGAATAGAAATCTTCAGTGTCCCTGTTGCCCTAGAACATCAAGTGGGAGCAACTCTGCTTCAAGGTTCATAATTACCAGGGCTTCTTTTGGTATTCTCATTTCTGACCGCTTTGTAAGATATACCTTCAAAAGTAACATCTGTCTATCACTCACTCTCCTTTGTACAACCATACAGCTTTCACGTTATTGTTTTTTATTATTATTTGTTGTTTCCTCATCCTGAGGCACGTGCTTCCTTCATCCACTTGGGTACGTCCTTTGGGTTCTACCTGTGCCAACTTATCTTTTTCTTCTCTTCCTTTTTTTCATGGAGTATAATGTCTTGTTTTTTAACTTGATGCATTCTGCCTTTTATCCTTCTATAGCTGTTCATACTCTATCTCCATGTCAGTTACAAGACCTTTTGTGATACTCCATAGTGTTAATAGAACACTGGTTATACAGAGAGATGTTTCAGTAATTGAGCTGTTTACTTGAAGGATCAAATTTTCATCTTGGCTTTATCTCCTTAGTTCTTTGAGCTCAAAACTTATGAGACTTCAGAGAATTAAAATACTACATCTCTCCAGTATTACTAAAAAATCCTAATGCAGAATACATGTATGATTCAGAGGCTAATACTTTCAGAGATTGCAAAGAACCAACAAGTTGGCTGTCATCTTTTTTAATTTATTTATTTTTTTAAAGAGAGATTTTTGCTTTAGGGTGCATGTGCTTGCCAAAGAGAGAGGGACAAGAGACAAAAAGCGAGAAATCACCCCTTGGGGGTGTGGCCATGCCACAATCCCTTCTACTCCATTCTCCTCTCAGAATTCTGGACATGCATGCACATGCTCCTGGCATTAGTTTTAAGCTGACAGGCCCAGGACTTGAACCACGGTGGACTGTGTGGGAATCTAGTGATGTAACCACCATGCCATCTGTTGATTCCTTGGCTGTCATTTTAAGACATAGAATTTATAACTTAATTCATTTAAATTGCTGATTAAAAATTAAGCTTTAAGGTCATTTACATTGTTCCATTAAAGGGTTTTTTTTTTTTTTTTCTTTCCCCAGGACCCACAAATTCCTTGAAATATGTCCCTTTAGTCACAGGCTTAGCTTCTGCTCGAAACTTGGAACACTTAGAAATGGTTCGAGTTCCTTTCCTTGGAGGTCTTATCCAACATGTAGTGGAAGACAGTTGGAGATCAGGTATTTATTTTCTTTAGTTACTAAATACTTTAAACATCAATTTAAAAAATTTGTTAAGTTTTTGTTTATCTTCTTTATGATTCTTATTAAGAAAATGTCAGCAAGTGTGCTTTGTCTGTGGTGTATTTGATAGAGAATAGGTAACCGTAAGTATAGGCTAGTAGTCATTTCCTTTGTACACATGGCAAACCTGCTGAAAATAAGTAGTAGGGTGATAAGACCTATTTTCTGGCTTGTTATTAATTAATAACACCTCCTGTTATATTTGGAATCTTTCTACAAATGTTAAGGATTTCTTGTGACCTTCGTTGAGAAGAGATGTTCTATGACTTGGATACTCTAAACCTCCAAAAGAATTCAGCTAACTCAATGCTGTTATCTAACGTTTGTTAATACTTTATAGTACGTAAAATATTTTTATGCATATCACTTGACTCTTTGATCTATCTATTATGATGAATTTTAAAACAAAATATTTTGTTCTTTAGATATCTTAACTGTAGTAAATAATGATCAGTAACAGAGTGTGTGCTATGTTGATCATCTCTTCATTGCAAAAATATATAGAGAGGTTTAGCTACATAGATAATTAATGGTTGAAATCTAAAAATCTAATTTTGGGTGTCTACTTAAATGGAAAATCATCAAGTGCTATTGGTAACAAATGGACATTATATTGAGTTAATAATGAGTAAGCACTACATTTTAAAATGTGTTCTCAGTTAAATTTAGTGGAAGTACACTTTATTTCACTGAGCTATAGTTGTAGATAAATGTCAAAAGAGAAAAGAGGCCTCAGGGGGTCCATTCACTAGAGAGAAGAGTTTGAGAGAGGTAACAACTGCTAAAAGGTCCTAAAAGAGAAGTAGACTTTTCTTCTCTATCAGTTTTTTTTTTTTTTTTTTTTTTCTTTGGAGAGATTTTCACTGTAGGGTGCGTGCGCTCGCCAGACAGACAGAGAGAGACATAGAGACAGAAAGCGAGAAATCACCCCCCAGTGGGGATGGTCACGCCGCAATCCCTTCTCCTCCATTCTCCTCTCGGGATCTTGGGCACGCACGCACACGCGCCCGGCGTGAGTTTTAAGCCACCAGGTCCGGGACACGAACCGCGGTCGACTACGTGGGAGTCCAGCGACATAGCCATTACGCTAACTGCTGGTTCCCTCTATCAGTTTTTAAGGTTGACCTTGCTTATGTTTTACTCAGAGTCAGTATATCTTATACAAGCATTAATTCTACATGGATAGTACATCCAAATATAAAAAATGAGAAACTAAAGCGTTGAAAAGAAAATTTAAGATAATGTCGTTGTTGACCTTGGGAAAGCAAAGATGTTCTTAAACAGGACACCAAAATGGTTGGAGTCTCGGACCTGGTGGCTTGCTTTCTCTCTTTCCATCTCTCTCTCTCTGTCTTTCTCTCTGATCAGATTTAAATGACGATGGTAATAATAATTATAATTATAATAATACTAATAATAAAATTGGATAAATAAGTTTTAAAAAAGATGTGAAGCCAACCAGCCCTTTCATACTGTGCTGATGAAAGCATAAATTGATACTTTGAAATACTTTTTGGTATTATCTACTAAAGCTGACCATGCACAAAACAACAGTTCTATTCCTGGCTTTACGCCCAGCAAATTTGAATTTGGGGCATGTACTTACAATTGCCTAGCATTTTTCAGGCTGGTAGTTTGAGCACAGTCAGTCTTGTGTCATTGGTCTTGTGTCATCTAGTCACCTTAACTGTGCCAGCAGCTGGCCTGATGACGTGTAGTTTCAGTTCATCCTGAGATTTTTTTTTTTGAGATTTTTGCTATAGGGAGTGTATGATCACTAGAGACACAGAGAGACAGACAGTAAGTGAGAAATCAATCTCCAAGGGGGATGGCCATGCTGCAATCCCTTCTTCATTCTCCTCTCAGGATCTTGGACATGCATGCACATGTGCCTGGCATAAGTTTCAAGCTGCTGGGTCCAGGACCCAAACCGCTGTCAACTCTGTGGGAGTCCAGCAACATAACCATTAAACCATCTGCTGTTCCCATCTTGAGATATTAATGTAAAAAGAAAATAATAAAACAAAAAATTAAGATTTAAATTTTAGTAAATAATTGCCATCTAAGATGTTCCTTTTCTCCCTTAACCTAGGTGGTTTTAGAAATTTGCACACTATTGTTTTGGGAGCTTGCAAAAATGCTCTTGAAGTAGATCTTGGTTACCTCATCATCACTGCTGCTCGTAGGTATGTCCTTTTCACATTACATCTTTTATCTTAGAATTATTTTTCCTGATTTATGTAAATATGAGGGAATATGTTATTTATGAAGTTTGATTGTGCTTTGTTCAAATTTAAAATACAAAGAGGTGATTCAAATAGCAGATGGGTATCCCTTAGTGGTAAATTCAGTGTTGTAACTGGTGACCAGTTGAGCTGTATCCGGACTAACCAGGCTCTGGAATGGCATGGGCTCATATTAGAGAAATGTAGTAGCCTAGCTGAAAATGCCCAAGAGTTTGCCAGAAATCTGCATTGAAGTCCTGGTTTCAGTATCCCTCTCAGGAACCATTTTCTTAATATCTGGGTAGTTTTCTTTCTTTTTCTTTCTCTCTCTCTCTTTCTTTCTCTCTCTCCTTCCTTCCTCCCTTCCTCCCTCCCTCCCTTCCTCCCTTCCTTTCTCTTTCTTTCTTTCTTTCTTTCTTTCTTTCTTTCTTTCTTTCTTTCTTTCTTTCTTTCTTTCTTTTTTTCTTAATTGTAGTCTGAAAACAGCCATTCTATTTATTTACTGACCAGATTACAAAAATCATCATGGTAAATACCTTAGTTCATCCTTCTAATAAGTCTGTTGATCTGGTCTTCCCTGATGCCAGCATCTCCACCCTCTACAAAATAGGTGGTCTTTTTCTTCATTCTATCTCATGGAGAAGATAATTCAAAGGGCCACAGGAAGTTATTTGCTCATTTGAAGCATTTTCTAACAGTATAGATTTCATGAATCAGACCCTCCATGCAAATGATGCCAAGTTTACCAAGAGGTCAAGCAATCAAACAGTTCTGGTTAGTTAGTGACAGTATTCGCTATTTTGAAATCCAAATACTAAGTCAGATTTTCCAAAGTCTGACTTAATAGCTCCTTTATTTTTTAATCACATTTCATGTAATTTTTTGCCACATGTTTTCTTACATGTCTACTTTTATTTTTATAATGTTTTCCTTGAAATTAACATTTTTCAGTTTATTCTAAAACAAAATTTTACTTTCCATCAATTAGATTTTATTAAGAATCTAAGTAAAACAAAAGTGTTTCTAAGTTTAAGTAAGTTATTACTGTTAACTACCATGGAACTATACTTTTTCCTAAAATGGTCTATTAGCAATGAACATAAGATGTGAAATACCAGCACCAGAAGCTCACTCAATTAAGTTTAAGATGTACTGGAAAAGATAAATGATTCTGGGGCTGTCAGGTGGCATGATGGTTAAAGGTGCTGGAGTTCCACATGACTGACTGTGGTTCGAGTCTCGGACCTGGCAGCTTACTTTCTCTCTTTCTCTCTTGCTCTCACTCTGTCCCTCTCTGGTCAAATTAAAATAATAAAGTTAAATAAAATAGTTCTAAAGAAAAAAGATAAATGGTTCTTACTTTGCAATTGATTGCTATTTAATGTATAGCTTCAATGTATTGCCTATTATGTGCCTATATTTTGCACATATTTTTTTAAAGGAAAGATCTCTGATATTTTTCAGTGAAGAGAGAGAAGAGTAGTTAAACAAGATGATAAACTTCTCTTAGAGCCTTACATTAGGAGGAATCTTTGATGTTAATTTTGGTTTTACTCTGATGTCTTGTAATTCTTTGTTTATAGATTGCATGAAGTTCGGATCCAGCCTTCTTTAACCAAAGATGGTGTGTTTTCCGCCCTAAAGATGGCAGAGTTGGAGTTTCCCCAGTTTGAAACCCTTCACCTGGGATATGTAGATGAATTCTTGCTGCAAAGTAAGAATTACCCTTTTATTTCCTAAAATTGCTGTGGGGAACTTACTTGACAGATCAAAATCTGAATTGGAATGTACCATTTTCCTGAATATAAGACAGTTTAAAATTTTAGGTGCTCTTACTTCATGAAAAACTTAACTTATCTTTAGATTTTGCCATAGGTTGCATGCGCTCCCCGGAGAGAGACGTGAGAAGGAAAGTGACAGATCACCCCCTGAGGAGGATGGCCATGCCATAGTCCCTTCTCCTGGAATTTTGGGCAGGCATGCATGCACACATGCACACACACACACATGCATGCACACATCCCTAGATTTTCAAGCCAATAGGTTCTGGACTCAAATTGTGGTTGGCCATGTGGGATTCCAGCACCTTAACCATCACGCCATCTGCTGGCCCCCTTGATAAACTTTTAAATTGGAAATGTCTTTTTTTTTAACCCTATTGTCTCTGATTTTAGCATATTGTAGAAAATATAGTAATGAGCAGTACACCGATCATTTGATTTTGTCTCTGCTCTACTGCCCAAGTTTCTTTCCCCTTCTGCTTCATTTTTTTCACAGACTGTCATTTGTTAAATTTGATCTGCCACACTTGAAGCTTTTGTTGGACCTCTCACATGAGGGCCTACTCCCTGCCTATACTCTTTATTTCCATTATAAGCCAAATGGGGGTTCTGGATTTTCTTTTCGTTTTTTCTTTGGAGAGGTTTTTGCTCTATGGCACATGCACCCACCAGAAAGACAGAGACAGAAAGTGAGAAATCACCTCCCAGGGGAAATGGCCATGATGCAATCCCTTTTCCTCCATTCTCCTCTCAGGATCTTAGGCATGCATGCACACACGCCCCGTGTTTAAGCCACCAGGTCTGGGGCTTGAACCACGGTCAACTACACAGGAGTCCAGCGACATAGCCGTTATGCTAGCTGCTGGTCCCTGGATTTTGTAGATAGTGTGAGCACACAGTGATCAGTATTCATTTAATGATCATTGCTGTTGAAAGGCTTGTTCACAGCATTTTCTTGAATGTGTTTACAATTGGGAACTCAGTCCTTTCAGTTTGAATACGTGTCAGTTTATTATTCAAACTTTTTTTCTATGTGGTATTAGTAAGACATATAGAATATATCTGTCTCTAAAATGTTTTTATTGTTTTTATGAGTTTATAATCTCAGCTTCCTGTAAAGGTGATAGAGATATAAAACTCAATGCAAATCTCAGAAGCAGTGTAGAGGAGTGGTTAGTACTAGGTTTATAGAGAGATAGAAGGAGGCCTGCCTATTTTAAATCATGCAGCCTCTGCAAGTTATTTCTTTTAAATCCATATTTTTTCATTTTTTCTAGGTGGCAGTGAGACCATTTTCTATTTTTATTTTTCCCCCTTGGGTGGCTCTGAGGAGTCAATGAGAAAATGATATATATAACAATTCTGACACGTAGGATGTATTTGTAAATAGTGACTTTAACTTTTAGCTGATGAATGGGCTGAAGAAAGAAAAGAAACAAAAGTGGATCCTAGGTGATATCGCCAAGATTGTAAGGCAGTGTGGTAAGGAGGAAAGAAACCCCCAAAGCAGGAACAGGCTGGTAATCTCCAAAGACAGATTTGTCACATTAGACTATGATGTTTAGGCATCTAGGGGACACAAGTCTGGTCAAGATTTACCCTATCTGAAGGACAAAGGCAAAAAGGTGGCTAAATTATAAAGGATGGGTTAAGGTGAATTCTGTAAGAAATGCCAGTAAATATCAAACATGAAGATGATGTAAGAGAGACTGAACTATATGGAAAGTGAAATTGAAGAGTTTGGAGTGGATCGATTTTTTAAAAAAATGTTTTAAGCTAAAGATCTAAATCGCTATAATTTTCAGGCTTCACTAGAGCAATGGAATTTTCTTTGTACCATGTGTCTGTTGATTGCAAAGACTGTCAAACATTTATATATTCCCAGTACTATACTGGACACTGAAGATGTAACTGTGACCTAACTAGACATGGTCCCTGTTTTCCCTCAAGGAGGTATGGTAGTCAGGTTAACTGTCTTGGAGAAGGAAGGGCAGGCAGATGGGAGAAATGATGGTAGTAGATGAAGAGCGAGGTATGATTTCCTCATGATACGGGATAGAGGATCCTCTTTTACTTATGTCTCTGCTCTAATTTGTGACCAGACCAATACTAAAGCCAAGTGGTATGTGTTTTGAGTTAGACGTTCTCTTTCAGGGGTTCAGTAGGTACTTACTAATCAATACCATGATTCTAAAAATGAATCTTGAATTTCCAGAGTTATCCCTTCTCTATACATGTCCACACCAAACTCCGAGAGCATTATCCTTAGACTATGAAGGAGCTGCTTTTTTGTTTTTTTAGAGAAATTGTTGTTGTAGGGCACGTGCGCTCACTGGAGAGACAGAGAAACAGAAAGTGAGAAATCATCCCCATAGGGGATATACTGCAGTCCCTTCTCCTCCATTCTCCTCTCGGAATCTTGAGCGTGCACACGCACCCGGCATTGAGTTTTAAGCCTCCAGGTCCGGGACTCGAACTGTAGTACATGGGGGTACAGCGAAATAACCATTATGCCATCTGCTAGTCCCAGGATTTACATTTTTAAGATATTGTTTTCCTTTTCTAAAAGGTAAAATTCAATCTTCACTGTGGTTTGAGCCTGTATGATATATTTCTTGGTGACACTCTTAAGAATTTTTTTTTCCTCTTCTAAATAATTAAAAATAATTTTTCCTTCTAGCTATCCCTGGACTTTTGATATAAACTCTTATTTTGTACAGGAAATACTACCATTTATGTACAGAACACCTAACCTAAAGTTATACCTGAACCTGATGATAAGCAGGTGGTACAGAACAATCATAGAGCCTGATTATCCTGGATGCTAAAATATAAAATAGGCAACAACACTTTATGATACTTAAAAATTTGAATTTCTTTGAAATTGATTTCTCTTTCTAGGCAGAATGGCTAATGCAGATCTGGTGAAGTATGGTTTGGCTGATGTAGTTGAAAATCCTGGTATCATCACCGATATAGGGATGAAGGCAGTCAATGAAGTTTTTTCCTGTATCAAATATCTGGCAATTTACAATTGCCCCCATCTACATAACCCATACAACTGGATCTCAGGTACTGTTGACTTAGAAATGAAGCTATATTTAATTGATGTTGAAATAATATAGCTGTCTTTGTTTCCTATGTGTGATAGAGTCTTTTCCTGAAGTAAATAAAATGTTGATGGATTATTCATACCAAGTCTTGGGAACCTTTAATAACAAATTAGAAGTATGTTCAATGCCTCCTTGAACTCCTGAAATTCTCTACCTAGAAATTTTCATAATCCATGTTAGGGATTCAAGTGCCCTGCTCTTTCTTTACATGAGTTTCTTTGGCTCAGGCACGTAAAACTAATACTAGTTAATTTTAGGAGATCATAGTTGTTTTCCCTGAGTAACTTTCAAAATGGCACATCATCTGAAAGGACAAAGCAAGTAAGTACATTTAAAAACTTTAATTAGGAAACATATTAACATTCATCTGAGATGAAATTTTCTGTTGACTGGAAATCCTAGTTTTATTCAGCGCTCCCCTCTGCACCCAGTCCCCTGTATGTAGAAGTATGACTTTTGCACCTGATATTTTTTTCTTGTGGCAGGAATTCATTTTCCTCTTTGAGAGAGTAATGCTATTTATTGTTGTAAAGGACCTTCTTAAGTACATAAACCTGTAAATCTTTAAACAAATGCAGAGCTGGAGAAAGCTTTCCTTGTAACGTCCGCTTTAGCTAGTCGAAGCCCCTCTCTGCTCCTCTGCTGTGGAGTTGTCTCACAGGGGTCTGTATCTCCTCACAGCCACTCTCCAGGCCTCTGTAGGGCCCTGGGGCCTCTGCTGAGACCACTCCTTAAGATGGCTGTGTCTCGCCTAACAAGTTAAATTCTGTCTTGGCCTGGCCGAAACAAGTTATTGGAAAGTAGGAACTATAGGATGTGGTAGGCGTAGATCACTTTAAAAAAATAACATTTATTGGGTTTTTGGTTTGTTTGTTTCTTAAATACAGAAGAGTATAAAGAAGAAAACAAAAAATGGCCTATAATCCCATCACTCAGAACTCCTGTTAACACTTAAAAAAATTAAAGTAATACATGCACTTGGTAAATTTCAAACAATACAGAAAGGTACAAAATGAAAAAGTCTCCTCTTCTCAAAGGTAACCATCATCAACAGTTTCTTGTATATTCTTCTGGACAAATTATTTTGTGCATATTGCAGCCTATATGTGTATAGCATTTAAAATTGATGTATCTTTTTAAAAGATCTTACTATGTGTACACTGTCCTATAGCATGATTTCTGCACTAAGTATATTTTGGAGAGCTTTCCATATCAGCAAATCTGTCCAGCTCTCCTTCATTCTTTTGAAATAGCTGCATAATGTTCTATTAAATGGATGTACCATGATTTCTTTATCCAGTGTCCTGTTGTTGAAAAGGCATGTAGTTGTTGAGTGAATCCCATTTAAATCAAAGCTGACTGAATTTCAAGTTAGTGTTTCGCAGGCCATTTTGTTCTCACGGTGGAATTAGGGATAGAAACACCATAATTTAGAATCATCAAGTTTTAGATCATGAAATAAGGGAAAGTTATTTAAAGAAAAAGGATTTGAAAGATCTTTGTGACCAGCGAAATTCTTCAGTAATGGAGAAAGTGTTCCTAAATTCTCTCTGGTTATGTCCTTTCTTGCACAGACCACTCAAGATGGACCCGGCTGGTTGATATCAATTTAGTACGGTGCCATGCTTTGAAGCTGGACTCCTTTGGCCAGTTTATTGAATTGTTGCCCAGCCTAGAGTTTATTTCACTGGACCAGATGTTTCGTGAACCACCCAAGGTAAGGCACATTTGAGAGAGCTTTCGTTTATTTATTTTAGTACTCAAGAAAGTTTATTTATTTTAGTACTGTGATTTTTTTTTTCTCTTTAATAATACTCTTGTATAGTGTTAGACTTAAACTTTTTATTATTAATCTCAGTGGAGGCATAAAGGTTGAACTCGTGCATGGCCTCCTGTTCTTATAAATGGGTACTAAAGGGTCTTTGGGGAAAGTAAAGGGAAAAGTGCGTGGAGCCGTCTCCTTTCCTTCTGTAAACTGAAAATAAGGTAAGGGCGAGGGTGGAAATTTAAGACTAAATCTAATCAGGAACCCAAAATAAAAATAAAAGTTGGGAATTATTTTGGGACTGTTTTACTTTACTGCTATCTTTCCTGTTGAATTGTATATCCTGGGAAATCTGAGACAGCCTAGTTGTACAACTGACATATAGTAGTCTACACTCTCATGTTAATAAAAATTAATTAATCCGTCGGCTGATTTTGTTTCCTTTTGTCAGTTATTAATGGTTATATCCCCACTGTTAAAAAAGTCCAGTTTAGTGGAGTAAACTCACCCAGATCAGAATCCTGGTTTTAAGTCCCCGCTGTACCATTTACTGATTTTGTGTAGTTGAGCAAAATCTCTTCCCATTATATACCTTGTCTGTACATCAGGCTGGTAACATTTCATCTTGCTCAAAGTACTTATATGCCTTAAATTGTCTTTTATGCATGTGTGAAAGCATTTTATTAATAAAGTACTATACAAATATTAGTTCTTATGTAAAGATGAGTTGAAAGGTATTAAAAAATATAGTATCCTGGGACCAGCAGATGGTGTAATAATGGTTGCATCACTGGACATTCACGTAGTTGACTGTGGTTTGAGTCCTGGACATGGCACTTGAAACTCATGCCAGGCTCATGTGGGTACATGGCCAAGATCCTGAGAGGAGAAGGGATTGCGGCATGACTATTCCCCTGGGGAGTGTTCTGTAGCTTTCTGTCTCTCTTTCTCTTTTTGTCTCTCTGGCGAGTGTAGGCACCCTACTTCAAAAATCTCTAAAAAAAAAAAAATTACAGTATACTATACTAAACCAAATTAATAAATATGTGGTTTGGTTTTGTATTAGGGCTGTGCTCGAGTTGGTCTGAGTGCAGGCACAGGAATTGGGGTTTCCTCGGCCCTTGTTAGTAACCAGAACTCCAACAATGACAATGATAATAATGCCCAGAATAATAATGCCAACATCCATGACAATAATCACCATCACCCAGATGACTCAGACGAAGAGAATGACTTCCGGCAAGACCTGCAGCCAGGAGAGCAGCAGTTTGCAGCCGACGGTAACCCAGATCTTTTGTGAGCTCCAGATAGAAATGATTTTTACTTTGAATCATTTTTCTCTGACTTTGTTCTGTTTCTCTTTTCCTGTCTCAGTTTGTCATTTTCCTCAGAGAGGGCAGCTGGTTGACAGGGATGAAATTTTCTTGCTTGCTTGCTTGTTTCCGAGCTACCCTAGTCCCCAGAATTTATAAGGGTGGTTGCAGAGTAGGAAGGATTGGTAGATGCTCTGGGGATTAGGATGCAGTGATACCCTAGGGGCACATTTCATTTTCAGAATTTAGGCAAAAGCACATCTTTTAATATCTCTCTGATCAATGAGTAGATACCTTTAGCATGAACATAGAAACCATTTGTAAAATCGTATTGGTGCAGCAAGAACCAAAACATGTGTTCAAGAACATGTTTTATTTAGTCCATATCTGTATTTGATTTAAGAAAGAACCTGGAATTTAAATCCTAAAATTTGATTTACAGATATGGTTTCAGTAGATGAGAACCTTGTATAAAAGCTGAATATTTGAGTCACAGGAAAAAAGCTATTTTGAATTAAGAAGCCATAATTACTTTGAAGGAATTCAGCCTCTGCAGATGCCTAGAAGGACTATTGTCA
The DNA here is from genome assembly GCF_000334495.1 of Tupaia belangeri chinensis. Taxonomy (NCBI): domain Eukaryota; kingdom Metazoa; phylum Chordata; class Mammalia; order Scandentia; family Tupaiidae; genus Tupaia; species Tupaia belangeri. The sequence goes on from NW_006159703.1 coordinate 4,346,173, forward strand.
AGGCCTAGTTGTACAACTGACATATAGTAGTCTACACTCTCATGTTAATAAAAATTAATTAATCCGTCGGCTGATTTTGTTTCCTTTTGTCAGTTATTAATGGTTATATCCCCACTGTTAAAAAAGTCCAGTTTAGTGGAGTAAACTCACCCAGATCAGAATCCTGGTTTTAAGTCCCCGCTGTACCATTTACTGATTTTGTGTAGTTGAGCAAAATCTCTTCCCATTATATACCTTGTCTGTACATCAGGCTGGTAACATTTCATCTTGCTCAAAGTACTTATATGCCTTAAATTGTCTTTTATGCATGTGTGAAAGCATTTTATTAATAAAGTACTATACAAATATTAGTTCTTATGTAAAGATGAGTTGAAAGGTATTAAAAAATATAGTATCCTGGGACCAGCAGATGGTGTAATAATGGTTGCATCACTGGACATTCACGTAGTTGACTGTGGTTTGAGTCCTGGACATGGCACTTGAAACTCATGCCAGGCTCATGTGGGTACATGGCCAAGATCCTGAGAGGAGAAGGGATTGCGGCATGACTATTCCCCTGGGGAGTGTTCTGTAGCTTTCTGTCTCTCTTTCTCTTTTTGTCTCTCTGGCGAGTGTAGGCACCCTACTTCAAAAATCTCTAAAAAAAAAAAAATTACAGTATACTATACTAAACCAAATTAATAAATATGTGGTTTGGTTTTGTATTAGGGCTGTGCTCGAGTTGGTCTGAGTGCAGGCACAGGAATTGGGGTTTCCTCGGCCCTTGTTAGTAACCAGAACTCCAACAATGACAATGATAATAATGCCCAGAATAATAATGCCAACATCCATGACAATAATCACCATCACCCAGATGACTCAGACGAAGAGAATGACTTCCGGCAAGACCTGCAGCCAGGAGAGCAGCAGTTTGCAGCCGACGGTAACCCAGATCTTTTGTGAGCTCCAGATAGAAATGATTTTTACTTTGAATCATTTTTCTCTGACTTTGTTCTGTTTCTCTTTTCCTGTCTCAGTTTGTCATTTTCCTCAGAGAGGGCAGCTGGTTGACAGGGATGAAATTTTCTTGCTTGCTTGCTTGTTTCCGAGCTACCCTAGTCCCCAGAATTTATAAGGGTGGTTGCAGAGTAGGAAGGATTGGTAGATGCTCTGGGGATTAGGATGCAGTGATACCCTAGGGGCACATTTCATTTTCAGAATTTAGGCAAAAGCACATCTTTTAATATCTCTCTGATCAATGAGTAGATACCTTTAGCATGAACATAGAAACCATTTGTAAAATCGTATTGGTGCAGCAAGAACCAAAACATGTGTTCAAGAACATGTTTTATTTAGTCCATATCTGTATTTGATTTAAGAAAGAACCTGGAATTTAAATCCTAAAATTTGATTTACAGATATGGTTTCAGTAGATGAGAACCTTGTATAAAAGCTGAATATTTGAGTCACAGGAAAAAAGCTATTTTGAATTAAGAAGCCATAATTACTTTGAAGGAATTCAGCCTCTGCAGATGCCTAGAAGGACTATTGTCAAGTGCAGTATCTTCAAATGCTATTAAAGGCTATAAAGCAAAAGAATAAGTAATACTTAAATACCTAAGATTTAAGAACTTAACAGTTTCTTCTGGGAGGTCAGAGGCATGTAGTAGAGTGACTGAAGCTGAGAATAAAACCACATGTTCTCATTCATTGATATCCACACATGCTAGCAGTAAACACTGATGCACATTATTCTAATGACAAATGTGTATAAATGTGATGCTCTGTAAGGCTGACCCACGTGGGAGAGTTCCAGATTCATGTCTGGAGACATCCCTGAGTGCCTATATGCTGTGTGCCTGTCATCCAGGGATAGCGGAAGCTAGGGGTAGATTGTGGCATCAAAACCCCATTGGCAGTGCTATTTCTCTTTCTGTCTTATAAATTAAATAAATTTTTAATAAAGTTTTAAAAAATGTTAAAAATGTACTAAATGTGTCTGTTAATAATCCTTGCCATGCATTAGTCCATGAGTGATACAATAGACTCTAAGAAGAGAAAAGTGCAAAGTTAGTTTTCCTATCCAATATATCCTGATTTAGCTGACAGATAGTATAAGGCTCATTGCTTATACGATGATCAGTCTCCTGACTTTCCCATCTTCAATTAAATAGCTTGGAGGGAGACAAATTGTAACAGCTATCGTGGGGACAAACGTGGTACTTTCTTCTCAGTTGAGCCCCTTTCTCTATAATTTCATCTTAAATTGATGGACTTTCTCTATTAAGTGATTATTCCCATCCATGGTTTCCTCTTCTTCAGATGAATTGGACACTTCTTTTTAATGTCTGTACAGTGAAGCCCAGCTATATGCTGTTCTTCCAGAGTGGTCCTGGTAATTAATGGAGCTGTTCAGTTTTCAGGACTGCCAGTTTTGCCTGCCATTGTGGCTTTTTATGGCTTTATTGGTTTTTTACTTTGTGTTTATTTTTGTTTAAGCATTGAATGAGATGGAAGACATGGTGCAAGAAGATGGAGAGGTGGTGGCTGAGAGTGGAAACGATACTGCTGCCCACAGTCAGGCAATCATTCCTGTGGATGTTGATGAGGAGCAAGCAGGTAATAATGTGTCATCATGCGCCTCTTTCCACACTCATCATTCTGAAAACTAGAGCCTGATTCTAATGAAGAACACGAAGTACTGGGAATGATTGTTTTCTGACCTTACAGCTAATGATATGTTGTATGCTATTTATTATGGAGGTAATAAATCATTGTAATTCTCCTTGCTGCGTGTATATGTATCTTGCTGCATGGTTTTCTATTATTTGTAACTACAGCAACAACTGTTTTTTCTAGATAGCTGCATGGCTGTGTCTGTGTGGTGTGTGTGTACACGTATGTAGAAAAAGGAAGTACTCAAATTGTTGATGGGAAAGAACTACCTGAATAAATATTCTGTCTGTACTCTCCTCCCCTCATTGCAGTGGGGAAGAGGAGCAGTACAGGGGATGGTCTGGTGTAGTAAGCAGACTAAGATCTCCTCTCTGTTTAGTTACTATGGCAGGAGTCACAGGAGTCTCTCTTTTCTATTTTTTTTTTTTTAATAATTATTTATTTAGGGGCCAGCAGGTGATGTAGTGGCTCAGGTGATAGACTCCCACGTGGCTGACTGTGGTTTGAGTCCTGAACCTAGTGGCTTGAAATTCATGCTGAGCACCTGTGCATATGTGCCGAAAACCCCGAGAGTAGAATGGAGAAGGGATTGCAGCATGACCATCCCTACTCAATGGATGATTTCTCACTTTCTGTTTATCTATGTCTTTGCGTGTACATACACCCACAAGCAAAAATCTTTCTCAAAAAAAAAAAGAATTACTTATTTAATCCTGTTTACCATCATCATCATTTTAAATTTGCTGTATGGCACATGTGCTCTCCAGAGAGAGACAGAAAAAGTGAGAAAACAAGTCCCCATGTCCAGGACTCAAATTGCACTTGGCCATATGGGAGTCTAGCTCCTTAACCACCAGGTCACCTGCCAGCCTCCATGGTATAGTCTCTTAAAGGTTACCCAACAACCCTTTGTTTTACAGATGAAGAAACTAATTGTCTTTCAAAGGTCTGAATGATATGTTCAACACTACTCAGCCAGCAAAGAGAGGATAGAATTATTATTAGACCTCAAGACTTCTCACATCTTATCTGTTAGAATGCTACCTCATCTTAAATTAAGAATATTTTTAACTGTCCCTGTTTTAAGTGCCTTACAGATATGATCACATTTGCATTCAACAGATATTTGTTGAGTTCCTACTCTATGCCAGGCGTTGTACGGTGTGACAGGAAAAAAAGACAGAGAAGGTTCCTTGATGGTTACATAGTGTTGATGTAACTAATATGTGTTACCTGTCAGAATTGAGTCAGGAGAACCAAAGATTTAAAACCTGTACTGCCAAACAGAAAGCATTTTTCACATAAATATACTTCACTCAAATAACCAAAATATAACACCTGCCTAGCCATCCAATGGGATAGACCTATACCTAGGTAGAGAATGCAGAGTTGTTTCCTCGTGTCGTATGTTTCTGAGTTCATACCTGTTTGCTTTGCCTTAGCTCATATGTTTGTAAAATTAAGAAAATATGTAGCCTAAGTTTTAAATTATTATGACTGTTATTTAGATTATTTTTAGGATGTTTTATGCTACTTGGGAAATAGTGAAGTTGTGAAAGGGGATGCCATATGACCTTCTATTTTATTTTGCCTTTAGAAATTATGAAATTGGGTGGGACCAGCAGTTAGCATAATAGCTATGTCACTGAACTCCCATGTAGTCAACTGCGGTTTGTGTCCCGGACCCGGTGGCTTAAAAACTCAGGCCGGGCGCATGTGCGTGCGTGCCCAAGATCCCGAGAGGAGAATGGAGGAGAAGGGATTGCAGCGTGGCCATCCCCCCCAGGGAGTGATTTCTCGCTTTCTGTCTCTCTGTCTGTCTGGCGAGTGCACGTACCCTATAGCAAAACCTCTCCAGAAAAAAAAAAAAGAGAGAAATTATGAAATTGGTTGGCATATTCATCATACTAATGTTGACATAATGTTTTAAAGTTCAAAGTGCTTGCAAAATGAGTGAGTACTAAGGGAGGCAACACAGAACCAAACATCTCTGTGATCCCAGATCCTTTCAAAGAGTATTTTGCATTCTTATGCCTTTGTGGGGCAAAAAAGAAAAGACTTGTGCTTTTTGTTTTAGGACCCAGCTGGCGAGTGCACGTACCCTATAGCAAAACCTCTCCAGAAAAAAAAAAAAAGAGAGAAATTATGAAATTGGTTGGCATATTCATCATACTAATGTTGACATAATGTTTTAAAGTTCAAAGTGCTTGCAAAATGAGTGAGTACTAAGGGAGGCAACACAGAACCAAACATCTCTGTGATCCCAGATCCTTTCAAAGAGTATTTTGCATTCTTATGCCTTTGTGGGGCAAAAAAGAAAAGACTTGTGCTTTTTGTTTTAGGACCCAGTGGTCTTCAGCGCGTAGTAAAATCAACCCCAATTACTGTTCACGATTCTGAGAGTGATGACGAGGAAGACAGTCTAGAACTGCAAGAAGTCTGGATTCCTAAGAATGGTACACGACGTTACTCTGAACGTGAAGAAAAAAATGGAGAGTCAGCCCAGTCCAGGGAATTGTCAGGTCAGAGATGATTATGTCTTCCTCTGAACTACTAGTGAGAGTCACTCTCAGAAGTGACACACTTAGCTTTATGTAATGTGTTTCCACTACAGCTTAGAATGCAGTTAACATATTCTTAGGAAATGTGATAGGGAGCAAGAAAGGAGTAACCTGGCTGGAGCTATTGTGGGAGGGTGTAACACAACTGAAATGTTGTGGACTGCAGGTTCAGGTAAGAGAAGAGTAAAGACTGGAGTTCCACAGTGGAGGCTTTAGGTAGCGATGGTAGCAGGATGTCAGGGACTAGGGTGAGGCCTTTTCTCATGTAAGGGATGACTGCTGAGTTGGCCACAGCAATGAAGGAATAACCATTCCCTGGTTGATAATCTGTCAAGCTGGGTTTAGTGAGTATTGGTGGCTAGTTTGGTGTTTGAGGGAGCCCTGACAGATATTTTCATAATACCCTGCCTCCCTTTGCCTTTCTAAGAAATTATGATTCTCTTTAACGTTTTTTTAAAAAGAATGATTTATTTTATTTTATTTTAAATCTGACCAGAGAGAGACACAGAGAGAGAGAGTGAAAGCGAGAAAGCAAGGCACTGTGTCTGGGATTTGAACCATTGTTAGCCAAGTGGGAATCTGGCACCTTAACCACCGTGCCACCTGCCAGCTCCAATTCTCTTTAACTTCTTGGTTCATACTTCTAATTATCTTCCCTTTTCCTTCCCATTTATTTATTAGAACAATGTGCATACAGTGTTTAGCAAAGGATTTTTTTTTAATTGTCTACCCTTTTTTTCTTGGGTACCCATAGTCTTTAACGTGTTGGAATGTTCAGTATACTTGAACATTTAGCAGTATTCTTGAAATAAATACACACTTCTGTGTATGAAAAGTTCAGTTCTTTGGATCTGGAGTAATTTACTAACCATTGGCTGATTATTAAAATTTTTTTCTTTTAAGAAATTCAGATAATTTTACACTGTGAGGTTAAAAGAAGCTTTTATGGAAGTTAAAATTTAGGAGGAATAATATGACCAGCTCACTAACCTAATCTTCCAAGAAACTTTCGTTTCTAAATTTACCAACTCAGTCCTCTATCAGCCAGATAAATCCTTATTTATATCTTTATACATTCATTGAGCCTTACTGTTGCCCATGTACTGTGTTAGATGCTGTGAGGGATACAAGGTGAATAAATCATAGTCTCTCTCTCGTTATGGACCCTCTAGTTTAGTTGAAGAGTTAGGTCATGAAGATAGATAATGACATTATAGAACTTACATGAGTGACCTAGGGGTGGGTGATGGAGGTTCAGAATAGATTGAACAGAGGTCCAAGGCTGGTGAATTGATGATAACAAAAGCCCTGAGGTGGTAAAGAAAAGGTATTGGGAGAAAAGTCTGGGCTAGAGTGTAGAATGTATAGAAAAGGGACAGAATGGAAAGACAGTTTGGAATCAAATCATAGATAGTCTTGAAGGCAGAGCTAAGGAGTGTAAGCCGGGTAGGCATTAGGGAACCATAGCTCAGTGATGTAATCATAGTTAAACTTTAGGAAAGTTAGTATGCATTGTTTTCTGTTCCATATTTATTCTTGCCTTTTGTCCAGAATTTGTACTGAAATCTTTTCTTTTTCTTGGGCCATTCCTCTTTTTCTATAAGCAGTAAGTGGAAAAGGCAAGACTCCACTTCGAAAGAGGTACAACTCCCATCAGATGGGCCAGTCGAAGCAATTTCCTGAGGAAAGCAGCTGTGAAAAAGGCTGTCAGGTCACCAGTGAGCAGATCAAAGCCGATATGAAAGCAGCTAGGGACATTCCTGAAAAGAAAAAAAACAAGGATGTTTATCCCAGCTGCAGCAGCACCACCACCAGCACAGTGGGAAATTCCAGCTCACACAGCACTGCTTCTCAAAGCCCTGACTTTGTAAGGACGGTGAACGGCGGCGGCGGCTCTTC